>NC_041392.1:306809837-307053584 GCF_002162155.2 Triticum dicoccoides | reverse complement strand
CGCCTGCTCCGCCCCGCCGCCTCGACGCCGGCGCGCCACCGCCCCGCACCGGCGCCACCCTGCTCCGTGTTCCGCGCCACCGAGTCCACGCTCCTCGCCGCCCTTCGCCGGCGGGATCCGACAAGTCCGGCGCCGCCCTCCGCTACCTCGCCGTCCGGCCAGCCTCCTCTCTCCGACCCCACCTCCGTTTTCCAGTGAACCTCGGGAAGCGTGCCGCGATCCAGATCTGGCAGCTATAGTAAACCCTAACCGCGAGGTGGAATTTTCTTCTAAGTCCTCAAATTCTCAGATCCATATGCCCTTGTTCATCGCACTATAACTTTGCATCCGTAGTTCCGTTTTGGGCATATAGCATATCAAAATGTTCGTCTCAGAGAGCACATCATTTCATCTCCTTGCATAATTTTCATTTGAGTTCATCTTGATGCCAGAAATGCTGTTAGAGGAATGCTATTTGAGATAATTGTCAGATTTGCTGCTCCAATTAGATATTTGTCATTTTTGCCATGATTATTGTGTGCATGTTATGTCCTGGAGCTCTACATGTGTTTTGTCATATGTTTTGCCATCTATCCAAAGGTGCAACCCATGTATTTTTGTGATGTGTGTGGTGACTAGCACAAGCTTGCAAAGTGGGGCATTCGCTAATGCTGATTTCAGGGACTTAGCATTTCCACTAAGTCCTTGACCTGTTTATCTCATATGGTCATATGTTCATGTTGTTTCCTAGTGACCCGTGCCTCTTTTGAGGATGATCAGTAAGGATGTTTTGGTAATCTTGTAGTTCTCTATCCATCCATGTCTTTGTTTGCAATTATGGAGCACCCTAGCTTGAGTCAATCGAGCTCTACTTTTGTCATTTCGTGAATCTGGGCAGATTGTCTACTTGTTAGCAATTTTGCCGAGGATGCTGTATTTGATCCGTGCATGCTATGTTATTGTGCTTGCCATGTCTAGCTTGCATTTTGTGTATTCTTGATGGGTGTATGCTTAGATTGTCATGAATTGCTCTGTAGTGAGTGCATCGAGCTCGTAAACATGCCTACTTGATATCTGTTTCAGCATGCTCCAGTTTTCACTAAGTCTGAGAACTGATTATGTTTTTGCCATGTTCACATGCTTGCAAATGTATTTTCTGATCCCTTTTGGCTCAAGGTCACTAAGGGACTTTTGTTTAGCTCTTTGAGTAGCTCCATGCCATGCTTTAGTTTGCCATGTTCAGGTCCTATAGAATGTAGTTTTGTTGCTCCAAAAAGTGCTATCTGATCTGAAATTCCAGACAAGTGTTAATTTCACTAAGTCTGAGATCTGTTTACCAAATGCATTTTTGCCATGCTTGTTTGAACCTGTTAATGGATGAATTGGCCGTAGCTCAGTGTTCATCTTTTGTTAAGCATCTTGATTGGATCCCTGCCATGTATTTTTTTGCCATGTTTGGTTGCTGTAGCATGTTCATCTTGTTGCATTTAGATGGCTACTTGCTGTAAATCGCAGAACGTGACCATATTTGAATTGCTTGCCATTTCCAAACCGTAACTCCGATTCCGGCGTTCTTTATATCGTTTTCAAGCGATTTTATCCCATCTTTCTAGTGGCACACTTGTATTTCCAAGTTGAGGCCTGGTTCATGCATTCCTTGTCAAATCTTGCATATGCATCACATATTGCATCCTGCATAGCATACCATCCTTGCATCATATTGTTTGAGCTTTGCACGTGGTTGATTGTGTTCTTGTTGCTTGTTTGTCTTGTTTGGGTAGAGACGGGAGACGAGTTCACTAACGAGGAGCCCGTTGAGTTTGCTTTCGAGGATCTAGTCAACTCTGACAACTTTGCAGGCAAGATGATCATACCCTCGAAATCACTACTATCTTTGCTATGCTAGATGCTCGCTCTTTTGCTATGACTATGCTATGATGCCTACCACTTGCTTATCATGCCTACCAAATTTCCATGTCAAACCTCTAACCCACCATGTCCTAGCAAACCGTTGATTGGCTATGTTACCGCTTTGCTCAGCCCTCTTATAGCGTTGCTAGTTGCAGGTGAAGATTGGAGGTCGTTCCTTGTTGGAACCTTATTTACTTGTTGGGATATAATTATATTACCATGTTATATTAATGCATCTATATACTTGGTAAAGGGTGGAAGGCTTGGCCTCTCGCCTAGTGTTTTGTTCCACTCTTGCCGCCCTAGTTTCTGTCATATCGGTGTTATGTTCCCGGATTTTGCGTTCCTTACGCGGTTGGGTTATAATGGGAACCCCTTGATAGTTCGCCTTGAGTAAAGCTTTTCCAGCAATGCCCAACCTTGGTTTTACCATTTGCCACCTAGCCTCTCTTTCCCTTGGGTTTCCGTAGCCCGAAGGTCATCTTATTTAAACCCCCCTGGGCCAGTGCTCCTCTGAGTGTTGGTACAAATAGAGCCACTTGCAGCGCCACCTCGGGGCAACTCGAGTGTTGGTTTTAGTTGTACGTAGTGTTCATCTGAGTGTGCCCTGAGAACGAGATATGTGCAGCTCCTATCGGGATTTGTCGGCACATTCGGGCGGTGTTGCTGGATTTGTTTTAACCTGTCGAAGTGTCTTATAGAACCGAGACACCGAGTCTGATCGGAAAGTCTCAGGAGGAGGTCTATTCCTTCGTTGACCGTGAGAGCTTGTCATGGGCTAAGTTGGGACTCCCCTGCAGGGATTTGAACTTTCGAAAGCCGTGCCCGCGGTTATGGGTAGATGGGAATTTGTTAATGTCCGGTTGTAGATAACTTGAACCTTAATTTAACTAAAATGAATCAACTATGTGAGTTGTCGTGATGGTCTCTTCTCGGCGGGGTCCGGGAAGTGAACACGGTGTTGGAGTAATGCTTGCGAAGGTTGTTCTCTAGTTTCTCGTTCGCGCTTTGACCTCTCTTCTCACTCTCTTTTGCGAACAGGATAGCCATCATATATGCTAGTCGCTTGCTGCAGCTCGACATAATTACCTTGCCTTACCTTTAAGCTTAAATAGTTTTGATCGCGAGGGTGCGAGATTGCTGAGTCCCTATGGCTCCCAGATTACTTCCAAACTAGATGCAGGGCTGCTCCAGATGACGCGCTTGAGCTCAAGTGGGAGTTCGACGAGGACTCTCAATGATACTATGTGTCTTTCCCTGATGATCAGTAGTGGTGCCCAGTTGGGGGTGTTCGGGACCATGTCGCATGTTGGGTTATCTTTTATTTTGGCGCCGTAGTCGGGCCATGAGTGTTTGAATGTTGTAATGCTATTTATGTACTTTGATTGACGTGGCGAGTGTAAGCCAACTATGTATCTCCCCTTTATTATTTATATTACATGGGATGTTGTGATGATTGCCTAACTTGCGACATTGCTTTCATTGCGGTTATGTCTCTAAGTTGTGCCTCGACACGTCGGAGCTATAGCCGCATCGAGGGCGTTACAGCTAGGTAATATGACAATAACTCATGATTAATCTGTTTGGTTCCCCTCCTAATTTATGTTATGATGCAGTGATCGAGACACTCTCCACCATCAATAATACAAGCCTGCCAAAATTGCCATCTGAATCTGTTCAGTGTCCTCTGTCTCGAATGCAATGGAAAAAATGTATGTTTGTGAACCAATTAATGGCTGAACGAATGATGAAAATGGTGGAGGAATCAGAGGTGCAGAGTCGTGCGACACAACAACTGATCAATGTTTTCAGAGACAGTGTAGAAAAGTAGCAAGAACTTGCCCACATGCTTATGAGCGTCATCCGTGCTAAGGTTGTAGATTGTGACGTTGTAGATCATTAGGTTCTATTCATTTATTTGCACTGGCATCAATCCTTGATTGCCCAGTGGATGTAGTTTCCTGTAATATATGCTGGATGTGCAACGTTTTTCCCTGTATGCCATACCTTTGCTTGATCGGTTTTGGTTCTATGCATAATTACTCGTCGTAATGGGCTCAAATTATCTAATTTGGCCTAAAGACATGTGATAACTTTAGTGGGCCCATTAATTTAATGGGCCGTTACCAGGCCGAAAGTTAATGGTCAGCCCTCTTAACTCCCGGGTCGTTAATAGGCTGACATCGAAGCGGGCAACAGGTGGGCCCAATTGATTTGACGGGCCGCTAACAGGCCGTTACTAAGTTCGGGCTACATATGGCCCAACTATACTGTGGGCCTTTAGCAGGCCAAAAGAGACAGCGGGCTTGTACTGGACCATGAAGAGCATGGGCTGCTAAGAGGCCGAAAGTCAGGTCGTATTGTAAATGGCCCAACTGTGTTGTGGGCCTTTAGCAGGCCGAAAGAGAAAACCGGGCTGGTATTGGACCATGAAGGGCATGGGCCGTTAAAAGGCCAAAACTCAGGTCCGACTACAAATGGCCCAACTCATTTATGGTCTGTTAACAGGCTGAATGACACACAGGGCCGGGAATTGGCCCAACACTTAAATGGGTCGCTAAAAGGCCAAAACTCAGGTACGACTACAAATGGCCCAACAGATATATGGGTCGTCACCAGGCTAAAAGACACACCGGGCCGGAAATTGGCCCAACACTTAAATGGGTCGCTAAAAGGCCGAAACTCAGCTCCGACTACAAATGGTCCAAGTGATTTATGGGCCGTCAACAGGCTGAAAGACACACCGGGCCGGAAATTAGCCCAATATTTAAATGGGTCGCTAAAAGGCCAAAAGATGTACATCGTGAAAATTGGCCCATCCACTGAATGGGCCGTTAATAGGCCGAGATCTCATTGGGATGATATTGAGCCCAAATATATAGCAGGCTATTAACGGGCTCGAACTGACGATGGGCTGCAATGGTGTCAAATCTTTAACGAGCCATTGACGGGCGAATTGGCACATCTCGTATGGGCCGTGGGCTTAAATGGACCTGACACAAGTAGGCCTTATATGGGCCGGCCAACTATTTTTTACTGGGCCAGCCATTTTCACCGGAATGGGCCACTGTTGGGCCGTGCCACGTGTCGACCTATCATAGGCGCCTCCTGTCCAATGAGTGGATGACATATGTCCCTACGGTGAGGCAGCACGTGTTTCCTCCGGCCAATGATAATTTTACATGTGGAAAATCCCCATTGGTCCGGGCTGTTATCGGATCCAAAACCGGACCCGATAGCTTAACATCGTTCCATTACGGTGGATGCCACATGTCAGTCACCCTTGACAAAAGCACTTCTGTGACGCGCGATTTATCGTCATGGAAGTGGACACTTCCATGATGATAATTTTGGTAATGTCATGGAACACTTCTACGATAGCACAGGTATGACTATGTTGATTCTGTCATAAGTTTTGTCATGGATGTACATGCATGACAGAAAGCGTGATCTACTGTGACAAACACGTATGATCACAGAAGTGTATTTTTTTGTAGTGCTACTCGATAGTTCAGTGTGCTATGCTTTACGGCTTAGAGCCGAGACTTCAATGATGTTTTGAATGTCATGGAGCATATGAGATGTTCCAGGAGTTGAAGTTAATATTTCAAGCAAATGCCTAGATTGAGAGATATGAAGTCTCCAATAAGTTCTATAGCTGCAAAATGGAGGAGAATAGTTCTGTTAGTGAACATATACTCAGAATGCCTGGGTACCACAACCACTTGACTTAGCTGGGAGTTAATCTTCCTGATGATGGTGTCATTGAAAGAGTTCTTCAATCACTGCCACCAAGCTACAAGAGCTTCGTAATGAACTATAATATGCAAGGGATGGATAAGACATTTCCCGAGCTCTTCGCAATGCTAAAGGTTGCGGAGGTAGAAATCAAGAAGGAGCATCAAGTGTTGATGGTCAACAAGACCACCAGCTTCAAGAAGAAGGGCAAAGGGAAGAAGGGGAACTTCAAGAAGAACAGCAAGCAAGTTGCTGCTCAAGTGAAGAAGCCCAAGTCTGGACCTAAGCCTGAGACTGAGTGCTTCTACTGCAAAGGGACTGGTCACTGGAAGGAGAACTACCCCAAGTCTTTGGCGGATAAGAAGGATGGCAAAGTGAAAGGTATATTTGATATACATGTTATTGATGTGTACCTTACTAATGCTCGCAATAGCGCCTGGGTATTTGATACTGGTTCTGTTGCTAATATTTGCAACTCGAAATAGGGGCTACGGATTGAGCGAAGATTGGCAAAGGACGAGGTGACGATGTGCGTGGGAAATGATTCCAAAGTCGATGTGATTGCCGTCGGCATGCTACCTCTACATCTACCTTCGGGATTAGTTTTAGAACTAAATAATTTTATTTGGTGCCAGCATTGAGCATGAACATTATATCTGGATCTTGTTTGATGCGATACGGTTATTCATTTAAATCAAAGAATAATTGTTGTTCCATTTATATGAGTAATATCTATTATGGTCATGCACCCTTGATGAGTGGTCTATTTTTACTAAATCTTGATAGTGGTGATACACATATTCATAGTATTAAAGCCAAAAGATATAAGTTTAATAATGATAGCGCAACTTATTTGTGGGACTGCCGTTTAGGTCATATTGGTGTAAAGCGCATGAAGAAACTCCATGCTAATGGGCTTTTGGAATCACTTGATTATGAATCACTTGATGCTTGCGAACCATGCCTCATGGGCAAGATGACTAAGACTCTGTTCTTCGGAACAATGGAGCGAGCAACAGACTTGTAGGAATACATACTGATGTATGCAGTCCGATGAGTGTTGATGCTCGCGGCGGGTATCGTTATTTTCTTACCTTCACAGATGATTTGAGCAGATATGTATATATCTACTTGATGAAACATAAGGCTGAAACATTTGAAAAGTTCAAAAAACTTCAGAGTGAAGTGGAAAATCATCGTAACAAGAAAATTAAGTTTCTACGATCTGATCATAGAGGTGAATATTTGAGTTATGAGTTTGGTCTTCATTTGAAACAATGCGGAATAGTTTCGCAACTCAGGCCACCTAGAACACCACAGCGTAATGGTGTGTCCGAACATCGTCACCGCAATTTATTAGATATGGTGCGATCTATGATGTCTCTTACTGATTTATCCCTATCGTTTTGGGGTTTTGCTTTAGAGATGGCTTCATTCACATTAAATAGGGCACCATCGAAATCCATTGAGATGACACCTTATGAACTGTGGTTTGGCAAGAAACCCAAGTTGTCATTTCTTAAAGTTTGGGGTTGTGATGCTTATGTGAAGAAGCTTCAACCTGATAAGCTCGAACCCAAATCGGAGAAATGTGTCTTCATAGGATACCCAAAGGAGACTGTTGGGTACACCTTCTATCACAGATCCGAAGGCAAGATATTCGTTGCTAAGAATCGATCCTTTCTAGAGAAGGAGTTTCTCTTGAAAGAAGTGAGTGGGAGGATAGTAGAACTTGATGAGGTAAATGTACCTGCTCCCTTATTGGAAAGTAATTCATCATAGAAATCAGTTCAAGTGATTCCTACGCCAGTAAGTGAGGAAGCTAATGATGATGATCATGAAACTTCTGATCAAGTTACTATCGAATCTCGTAGGTCAACCAGAGTAAGATCCGCACTAGAGTGGTACAGTAATCCTGTTCTGGAGGTCATGTTACTTGACCATCACGAACCTACGAACTATGAGGAAGCGATGATGAGCCCAGATTCCGCAAAATGGCTTGAGGCCATGAAATCTGAGATGGGATCCATGTATGAGAACAAAGCGTGGACTTTGGTTGACTTGCCCGATGATCGGCAAGCCATAGAGAATAAATGGATCTTCAAGAAGAAGACTGATGCTGACGGTAATGTTACTGTCTACAAAGCTCGACTTGTTGCAAAAGGTTTTCGACAAGTTGAAGGAGTTGATTATGATGAGACCTTCTCACCCGTACAGCGATGCTTAAATCCGTCTGAATCATGTTAGCTATTGCTGCCATTTATGATTACGAAATTTGGCAAATGGATGTCAAAATTGCATTCCTTAATGGATATCTTAAAGAAGAGTTGTATATGATGGAACCACAAGGTTTTGTCGATCCAAAAGGTGCTAACAAAGTGTGCAAGCTCCAGCGATCCATTTATGGACTAGTGCAAACCTCTCGGAGTTGGAATATACGCTTCGGTAGTGTGATCAAAGCATATGGTTTTATACAGACTTTTGGAGAAGCCTATATTTACAAGAAAGTGAGTGGGAGCTCTGTAGCAATTCTGATATTATATGTGGATGACATATTGCTGATCAGAAATGATACTGAATTTCTGAATAGCATAAAAGGATACTTGAATAAGAATTTTTCAATGAAAGATCTCGGTGAAGCTGCATATATATTAGGCATCAAGATCTATAGAGATATATCAAGACGCTTAATTAGACTTTCACAAAGCACATACCTTGATAAAGTTTTGAAGAAGTTCAAAATGGATCAAGCAAAGAAAGGGTTCTTGCCAGTGTTACAAGGTGTGAAGTTGAGTCAGACTCAATGCCCGACCACTGCAGAAGATAGAGAGAAAATGAAAGTCATTCCCTATGCTTCAGCCATAGGTTCTATCATGTATGCAATGTTGTGTACCAGACCTGATGTGTGCCTTGCTATTAGTTTAGTAGGGAGGTACCAAAGTAATCCATGAGTGGATCACCGGACAGCGGTCAAGAACATCATGAAATACCTGAAAAGGACTAAGGATATGTTTCTCGTTTATGGAGGTGACAAAGAGCTCGTCGTAAACGGTTACGTTTATGCAAGCTTTGACACTGATCCGGATGACTCTAAGTCACAAACCGGATACGTATTTTTATTGAATGGTGGAGCTATCAGTTGGTGAAGTTCCAAGCAGAGTGTCATGGCGGGATGTACATGTGAAGCAGAGTACATAGCTGCTTGGGAAGCAGCAAATGAGGGAGACTGGATGAAGGAGTTCATATCCTATGTAGGTGTCATACCTAGTGCATTAGGTCCAATGAAAATCTTTTGTGACAACAGTGGTGCAATTGCCTTGGCAAAGGAATCCAGATTTCACAAGAGAACCAAGCACATCAAAAGATGCTTCAATTCCATCCGTGATCAAGTCAAGGAGGGAGACATAGAGGTTTGCAAGATACATACGGATCTGCATGTTGTAGACCCGTTGACTAAGCCTCTCTCACGAGCAAAACATGATCAGCACCAAAACTCCATGGGTGTTAGAATCATTACAATGTAATCTAGATTATTGACTCTAGTGCAAGTAGGAGACTGAAGGACATATGCCCTAGAGGCAATAATAAAGTTGTTATTTATATTTCCTTATATCATGATAAATGTTTATTATTAATGCTAGAATTGTATTAACCGGAAACTTAGTACATGTGTGAATACATAGACAAAATGATTGTCACTAGTATGCCTCTACTTGACTAGCTCATTAATCAAAGTTGGTTAAGTTTCCTAGCCATGGACAAGAGTTGTCATTTGACGAACGGGGTCACATCATTAGAGAATGATGTGATTGACTTGGCCCATCCGTTAGCTTAGCACTTTGATCATTTAGTTTATTGCTATTGCTTTCTCCATAAGTTATACATGTTCCTACGACTATGAGATTAAGCAACTCCCAAATACCGGAGGTGTAAGTGCAAGTGATTTTGGTATATTGAAGACTTATAGGTTAAGGGACTAATGTGTTTTTAAGTGTACACAGGTCTATAAGTCTATGAGGAGTTTGATATTTACAGAGAAAGTCGACCCCTAAAAATGAAGTTCTTCGACTAAAGACTTTGGATTTCTGAAGACTTTCTGAAGACTTTGAAAGTGAAGAAATTGGTGCAATCCTGAAGACTTGGTATTCATTTGTGGAACATGAAGCGTGAAGACTTTTGTTTTTGTAGTTTCATTTGCTCTTTCTTGAGTCCTAGGAAACACCATACTGTTAAAGGGTGTCGAGGAAATACTAAGGAAAAATTTCCATGTGATGTTCAACTGAAATCCTACACCTACCAATCCCTTCGAGTGAAGCCATTGGAAATCTCATATAGTTCAGTCATATTCTTCAGTGACAGAGATGAAGTTCTTCTGGTCTCTGAGGAATTTGGTCTAACTGAGGAGTTAGAAATTCGCCAGTGCGGATTACCTACATAGTGAGGAACATGATAGCCCTGAGGAATTTGATACTCAAATTCCCGACCGTTGTTGTGCTATGCGCCAGCTGTCCCAAAATATCCACCAACCTAACGGTCATATCATTGAAGGGCATTTATGTCTTATCATGTCGGGCTGCTCCCTAGGCTATAAGTAGCCCCCCCACAACCACTAGATGGTTGGCTGCTCCGAGAGAAACTGACACTTATCATTTGAGAGCATCCCATCCTCCGAGGACTTTGAGCGAAAATCATCAAGTGAGGAAACCCAAACCCAAAAACCTACTAACCCCAAGTGATTGAGCATCACTGAAGAGATTGATCCTGCGTGGATCCGACGCTTGTTACCTTTGAAGGTTGTGCTTCTTCCAGACGGTTAGGCGTCAAGGTCTAGAGCATCCAAGAGAAATTGTGGATCGCCGAGTGACCAAGTTTGTGAAGGTTCGCAAGTCACCTGAAGACTTGCCACAAGTGATTGGGCGAGGTCTGTGTGACCTTAGATCAAGGAGAATACGGTGAGGACTGTGTGTCCGGGACTATGTGTCCTCAGGTTTAAATACCTAGCCGCTCCAACCAAATGTACAACTAAGACAGCAGTTGGAACTAGTCTACCAAATCATTGTCTTCACCAAGCTCACTGGTTCTATTTCCTCAACTCTTTCATTTCCTCATAACTATGTTGAGTGCTTGTTCATATCTATGTTTGAAGATTTGACTAAAGACATTCTAAAATTCATCAGTTCAATTTCTTCAGTCTGTTTGTCTTCATCATGTGTTATCCTGTGCTTACGCTTTCTGTTCTCTGTGCTTGTCTTCATTTCATCATGATGACTATGCTTGTGCTCTGTTATGTTTACTTTTGAGTACTTATTCCGCTGCTAGTAGTTCTTCGCTAAGGAATTTCCTCACCTGCAAATTCCTCAGTGAAGAATTCATAAAAATCGCCTATTCACCCCCCCCCTCTAGTCGATATAATGCACTTTCAATTGGGATCAGAGAAAGGTACTCCCTTGTTATGTGTGATTTTGGTTTAACCACCTGGAGTTTTAGTTATGTCGACCGCAGGTATGATCAAGGTATCTGCTGGGTGTCCTACCTTCGGTGGGACGGACTACCCCTACTGGAAGAATAAGATGCGAATGCATCTTGAGGCAGTTGATAACGATCTCTGGTATGTTGCGGAAAATGGTGTTCCCTCAGTCACACCTTCTTTGAATGCTGCTGATGTGAAGAGATTCAAGCAACTCGATTCTCAAGCGAAGAATATCATATGTGGCCATCTGAGCAAAGGACAGTATAGAAGAGAGAGTGCTTTGGAAACTGCTAAGCTTATCTAGGATAGGCTGTCCAAGGTGAATGAAGGAGTCTCAACATAGCGTGACTCTCGAGTTGATGTTCTTCGCAATCTCTTCAAGACTCGACAATGAAAATGTTCGACAAACCTTCGATCGCCTCACTGACATCTCAAATGAGCTTCAAGCACCTGGTGCCACTAACATCACCGACCATGAGGTGGTGAAGAAATTGCTGAGATCGCTTGATTCCTCATTTGATTCTCTGGCATTGAGGATACAAGAACGTGCTGATTACAAGTCACTTGATCCCGCTGATATCCTCAAGAGGCTAAATACTCATGAGTTCCAGCTTGCTGAAAAGAGAGATCTCTATGGTTCGAGCTATGGCAGAGCACGTGCACTGAAGGCCAAGGCAGTATCTGAGTCCGAAGATGAAGACTCTGGTAGCGGCCTTGGTGATCCTGAAGAACTAAGCCATGAGCTAGCACTGCTCGTGAAGAAATTCTAGAAGTTCTCAAGACGTGGTCGCTTTGTAAGACCCTCAAGGAGTAATGATTCCTCATGCAGTGACTACAAGAAGAGGCTTTGTCACAAATGCAAGAAACCTGGACATTACATTCAAGATTGTCCTCAGTGGGAAAAGGAATCAAAGAAGAAGAAATAGAAGGATTACAGTTCTGATGATGCGAAGAAAAAGAAGAAATTCTCAAAATCTTCATCATCAAAATCATCAAAGTCTTCATCTCACAAGAAGAGCAGCTCCAAGAAGGCTCGGGCATTCATTGTCAAGGAAATGGACTCTAAGGCTGAATCTAAAGAAAATGAGGAAGAGGAGGCATCTGAGGAGTCCGAATCCGGTGTGGCGAGCCTAGCCCTCGCTACTGCATTTGTCAGCAAGTCTATCTTCAACATTGAAGAAAATGACCTCACCAACAAGGTTGATGAAGGCAATGATGACTACGCTCCCACCTATAGCTTCATGGCAAAGGGTGCCAAGGTACTCAAATATACCTCCTCTGAATCAAGTGAGAATGAATTTGATGAAAACCTCAAGCCTAGCTATTCTAAACTTGCTAATATTGCTGTAAAACAACAAAGGCCTTTTGAAAAGGTTCAAAACATGTTATACAAAAGTGATGATATGTTGGGTGATGAAATGGATCGCACTAAAGCCTTGACTGAAAATCTTCAGAGACTTCAGAATAGGTTTGACAACCTTCAAGGTCATCATAACACTCTCGTATCTGATCATGAGAAGCTTTCTTATGAATTTCTTCAAAGAAAGCAAGATCTTGAAAAGCTAAGAGTGAGTTATGAAGATCTTCAGAAGGAGCGCGATTCATTACTTGCTCAACAAATCAGCGCTTCTCGGGAAGAATTTGTTCCTCCATGCTTGAAGTGCATTGAACGTGAATCTGCTAATTCTTCACCTGAATGTTCAAATGCTGCTAATGTTTCAAATTCTTCACCTGCCTCTGCTATCACTAATTCCTCACATGAGGACACTTCTAGTATCACTGATGATGCAGGGCTGAAGGAATTGTACACGACAGGCATGTACAAAAGCCTCAAAGGGCATCCGACTCTTTGTGATGTGCTTAAAAAGCAGATCCTCAACAGGAACCCTAGGAAAGAGGGTATTGCCTTTGAGAGGAAACTCAATGCTAATGGTACATATTAGAAGCCTGAGCGGTACCCCAAAACCTCATGGGTTGCTGCAAAGGGACCTCCAGTTGATCCATCTAACTTATCTGGCTTTGCATGTGAATCTCCTCGTGAAAGCAGAAGTGCTCCCTGGGTGATTTTGATAATTAATGACAACATATCTCTTGTTGGACTAATACTTTTACCTAGTATGTTTCTGTAACATCCCAAAATTCTAAATTTTGGAATGTTATAATAAATAGATAGATTTGATTGACTGTTTGATTGATTGACTGAAAGTGAGTGAAATTCAAACCTTTTTGAAAGTTAAATGAGAGGGAATAAAAGGACTTTCCCAAACTTTCATTTTGCATTCGTGATCTCCGTGAATTCAAATTCTTTTCACCACGAAACCCTGGAGAGAAGATGACATGACTTCTTCCATTTATTTAAATGACAAGGGGTGTTGAAAATATTTCAATTTCATTTGGAAAATATTTCCAATTCTGAAACTTTATGCAACTCAATGATTTTCACGAGCGAAGATAAAATGACTTCTTCAAACTATATGAAATATGGGTTGGGAGTTTCAAAGGATTAATTTCAAAGTCCTTGTGGAATTAATTTTCAATTTGGATTTATTTGAGTTTTATTCAAATTATTTTTCTCCAAAAACATAATACATGGAAAATAGGGTAACATGATTCCCTAAATTAGAAAAATGGAGAAAAATTATTTTGAAATCATTTTGGCATTTTTAAAATGATATTTGTTGGATTTTATCAGACCTATAGCACTCTTTGATTTATCTAAATTTGTGTGGATTTTATTTGGCATTATAAAAATGTCCATGTTGTGGAAAATCTTTTTCTGTAAATTTTGGTATATTATATGCCTATATATTATTTTTATTTCTATTTGTTTTATTCTGTTTTGTTTGTCTGAAAAAAAAATCTTTATTAAAAAAACTCTTTGAACCGACTGGGCCGAAGCCCAGCTGGCCCACCGCCACGCCGGCCCACCCCGGGTCGTCCCCGATCTCCAGCAGGAGACCGAACCCCGCACGACTGCGCAAACCTCTACAGAGTGTACAAACTAATCATGATTAGCCGTGTCCCCGGTTATGGACGTCTTGGTATCTAGTACCTGGATTATGATGTGAATCTCATCACGTTACTTTAAATGAATATTGTTGGGTTTTAAAGATGATGCTTAATTGGGATTGAGAATGCTGTCAACCATTCTCAATGTTCACAACCACCATGATAGTTAAATAAAATTTATTCCTTTGCAGTTGGGGAAAATTGGCTTTTCGCAAAAACCCTATAACCATAGAGCTTTTCCACCAGCCAAATATGCATGTAGTGATTGCCATTGTTCATCATTCTCTATGGTGTGAATTTGCCAGTACATTCAATGTACTGACCCTTGTGGCTGCAATGTCTCATGTTGCAGGATTATCTTACGACGAGTAAGTGATACGTTAGGGTTATGATTTCTACACTCAACTTTGTCATTGGTGTTGATGGGAATCCACAACCTTGTTACTTCCGCTATTTTGGATTGAGGTAATAGTATTTACGTTACTTTACACATGTGATTTACCTCTGTTATAAATCCTCGAGTACTGTGTGTGTCAGCATACCGATCTAGGGATGACACTTAAGCACAGAGACTTGATCCATTCGGGTCAGGTCGCTACAGTTTCAGACAAGTTCAACAAATTAAGTGACATGGACTAAAGGATGTGGAACCCCTTCAAGATGCTAAGGACAAAGGATTAGCTCAAGCTTCAAGATCAAGACTCTACATTTTCTATTTTAGTGATCCAAGATCACATTGAGTCTATAGGAAAAGCCAATACTATCAAGAGGGGATGAGGTGTTGCTTGATGAGGTTCTTGCTTCATAGTGCTTAGTGATATGCTCCAAAACCCTCAACTACCTTCCCACATCCACATATGACCTAAACCAAAAGTCAAACTCGGCCCCACCGATTCTTTCTATCCGGCGCCATCGAGTTCAGATGTCATAGCCACTGCCACAAACCCTAGGCAAATCGGTTTCACCGATAGGGATCTCGGTCTATCAGAGATGGGATTGTAATCTCTCTGTGTATGTCCATTACCAAAATCGGTCCCACCGAGATTGAGCAATCGGTACTACCGAGATTACAATGCAAACTTTCTAGTTAGCTTATTACCAAAATCGGTCCCATCGAGTTTGTGTAATCGGTCTCACCAAGTTTGCCTGACCAACTCTCTGGTTAGCTTATTACCAAAATCGGTCCCACCGAGTTTGTGTAATCAGTCTCACCGAGATTACGTTATGCCCTAACCCTAACCATATCGGTCCTACCGAGTTGCATCTCAGTCCCACCGAAAATCCTAACGGTCACTAGGTTTGCTAAATCGGTCTGACCGAGTTTCTCAATTCGGTCTCACCGAGATTGGTAAATTATGTGTAACGGTTAGTTTTTTTGTGTGGAGGCTATATATACCCCTCCACCCACTCTTCATTCGTTGACAGATCCATCAGAACATACCTACACTTCCAATACACATTTTCTGAGAGAGAACCACCTACTCATGTGTTGAGGCCAAGATATTCAATTCTCGCCATATGAATCCTGATCTCTAGCCTTCCCAAGTTGCTTTCCACTCAAATCTTCTTTCCACCAAATCCATATCCTGTGAGAGAGAGTTGAGTGTTTGGGAGACTATCATTTGAAGCACAAGAGCAAGGAGTTCATCATCAACACACCATTTGTTACTTCTTGGAGAGTGGTGTCTCCTAGATTGGCTAGGTGTCACTTGGGAGCCTCCGACAAGATTGTGGATTTGAACCAAGGAGTTTGTAAGGGCAAGGAGATCGCCTACTTCGTGAAGATCTACCGCTAGTGAGGCAAGTCCTTCGTGGGCAATGGCCATGATGGGATAGACAAGGTTGCTTCTTCGTGGACCCTTTGTGGGTGGAGCCCTCCGTGGACTTGCGCAACTGTTACCCTTCATGGGTTGAAGTCTCCATCAACGTGGATGTATGATAGCACCACCTATCGGAACCACAACAAAAACATTCGTGTCTCCAATTGCGTTTGAATTCTCCAAAACCTTCCCTTTACATTCTTGCAAGTTCCATGCTTTACATTCTGCTGCTCATATACTCTTTGCATGCTTGCTTGATATGTATTGTGTTTGTTAAACTTGTGCCAAAACTCCACTTCAACTTAAAGAAACTAAAAACTGCAACTTTTGGTACTTAGTGTCTAATCACCCCCCCTCTAGACACCTCTTCTTGATCCTTTCAATTGGTATCAGAGCATTGGTCTCCATTGCCTTGGTTTAAACACCTTTGGAGGAAGATGGATTTGTCTACTTTGGGGAGTCTTAGACATAGAGTGCCTATTCTTGATGGAGAATATTTTCATGAGTGGAAAAATGAAATGCTTGAGATTTTCAATGAATATCACTTGAACAAGTACATTGCTATCCCTTGTGCACCTCATATTGATCCCTTGCATCCCACACCCGAAGAGGATCTTGACATGATTCGCAATCATAGAACCATCAATCTTATCATAAGAGGATTGCCCAAAAATTTGATTGCTAGTTTGCCTACTCTTGATTGTGCCTATACTATATGGAAATTTCTTGAGGAACGATTTCCAGATTATTCCTTGAAAAATTTAGACGAAATTATCCATAAGTCTATTGCTTTGAGTAAGATGAATTCTAGTGATCCTAGCTTTGGTGATTGTCTATTTGATCTTACCAATCTCATGCGTGCCATAGGAAATGTTGGGATCATTAGCGATATCATATCCGAAGCTATTAGAATTCATAAAGGTGACTATTGTGATGATCATTTGTCTAATGAATTACCCTCTCTAGGAATTGATCAATAACAAAATGATGTTGAACATGGATACTATGATGAGGATGATGATAGTGACTATGATCTCGATGATGCGATGAGACACTTTGGTCTTATGGCAAATCTTCGCGGTTACATGGCTGGAGGAAAGGAATGGGTCCTTGATAGTGGATGTACTGATCATATGACCAGAGATAAAGACATGTTCCATGAGCTTGCTGGAAACGATGGCCCTCGAAAGTATGTCACTTTTGGTGATAATTCAAAGGGTAAGGTGGTTGGCCTTGGTAAGGTGGCCATCTCACATGATAGCTCCATACAAAATTTCATGCTCGTTGAATCTCTTAGCTACAACTTACTTTCAGTATCTAGACTTGCTGATTTCGGTTTCAATGTCCTATTTACTGAAGTAGACTGCCAAGTGTTTCGTAGAGATAATCATAAAATGGTCTTTACCGGTATACGTAGGGGAGATCTTTACATTGTTGATTTCACTAAAAAGGCTCAACCTAGAACTTGCTTAATTGCTAAATCTTCTAAAGGCTGGTTGTGGCATAGAAGGCTAGGCCATGTGGGCATGCAAAAGCTTGACAAACTCATTAAAGGAAATCATATCCTTGGCGTTAACGATGTCATATTTGACAAGGATAGACTTTGTAGTGCTTGTCAAGCAGGGAAACAAGTTGGAGGAAGTCATCGCGCTAAGAACATCATGACCACAAGAAGACCACTCGAGCTACTTAATATGAATCTCTTTGGTCCAAATGCCTACAAGAGTCTTGGTGGTAACTCATTTGGTCTAGTCATAGTTGATGATTTTTCAAGATTTTCATTGGGTGTTCTTTCTTGATGACAAATCGCAGGCCCAAAAGATCTTCAAAAACTTTGCTAGGAAGGCCCAAAATCAATTTGACGTGAAGATCAAGAAGGTTCAGAGCGACAACGGAACGGAGTTCAAGAACGCAAATGTAGACACCTTTCTTGACGAAGAAGGGATTACACATGAGTTCTCGGCTACGTACACACCTCAACAAAATGGAGTCGTTGAGAGGAAGAACCGGATTCTTATCAAGATGGCAAGAATGATGCTTGATGAGTACAAGACGCCAAAACACTTTTGGGCAGAAGCGGTTGAGACAACTTGTCATGCAACAAATCGCTTGTATCTTCACAAGCTACTCGGCAAGACGGCATACGAGCTCCTCACCGGTAACAAACCCCAAGCTGGATACTTTCAAGTATTCGGCTCAAAGTGCTACATTCTTGATAAGCATCGTCGTTCTAAATTTTCTCCTAAGTCTCATGAAGGTTTCCTACTTGGTTATGGCTCAAACTCTCACACTTACCGTGTCTACAACAATTTCACCTGAAAGGTTGAAGAAACGGTAGATGTGAAGTTTGATGAATCTAATGGCTCGCAAGTAGAGCAATTGCCAATTGATGTAGGAGACAAAGATCCCTCGGAAGCAATCCAAGACTTGTCTATTGGCAAGATTTGTCCAACAGAGATAAAGGAGAGTACCTCATCCGTCCAAGTGGAAGCTTTGACCTCACGACAAGGTGAACCAAGAGTTGATACGAAAGCATCCATGAGTGGGACACACCAAGATGAAGAAAACGAGGAAGTGCACCAAGATGAACGTCAACAACCTCCTTCTCCACCACGACAAGAAAACGACAATGCTAACAATGAAGAAGGCCAAGAAGAAGAACAAGATGAAGAATATGTTCAACCAAGACCCAAGAAAAAGCTTTCACAAGTTCGAGCAAGAATTGATAAAGATCATCCCGTGGATCAAATCTACAATGATATCCAAACCGGGAGAATCACTCGCTCTAAAACTCGTTTGGCTAACTTTTGTGAACATTACTCATTCATCTCTAGCATTGAACCTATGAAGGTTGAAGAAGCATTGGAGGATCTGGACTGGATAAACGCTATGCATGAAGAGCTACACAACTTTGAGAGAAATCAAGTGTGGACATTGGTCGAGAAGCCCGACAACAACCACAACATCATCGGTACCAAATGGGTGTTTCACAACAAGCAAGATGAATATGGACAAGTGGTTCGCAACAAAGCACGTCTCGTCGCCCAAGGCTACACACAAGTCGAAGGTATGGACTATGGTGAGACATATGCTCCCGTTGCTAGACTTGAGTCCATTCACATCTTACTTGCTTATGCTAATCACCATGATATCACTTTGTACCAAATGGACATTAAAAGTGCTTTTCTAAATGGTGAAATTGAGGAGGAAGTTTACGTTAAGCAACCTCCTGGCTTTGTCAATCCTAAGAAACCTAATCATGTCTACAAACTTCACAAAGCCCTTTATGGTCTTAAACAAGCTCCTAGAGCATGGTATAAATGCTTGACCAAGTTCCTTATTGAAAAAGGCTTTGAAATTGGAAAAATAGATTCTACTCTTTTTACTAAAATGGTTAATGGAGAACTATTTGTATGCCAAATTTATGACGATGATATTATATTTGGATCAACTAACCCTCATTTTAGTGAAAAGTTTGGGAAGCTAATGTCGGAGAAGTTTGAGATGTCTATGATGAGTGAACTCAAATTCTTTCTTGGTTTGCAAATCAAGCAAACTAAGGAAGGCACCTTTGTATCTCAAACGAAGTACACCAAGGACTTATTCAAGAAGTTCAATATGCAAGAATGCAAAGGTATGACTACACCCATGCCTACTAGTGGACATCTTGATTTGACCAAAGATGGTGAACCGGTTGATCAAAAAGTTTACCGCTCTATGATTGGTTCATTGTTATATCTATGTGCTTCACGTCCCGATATCATGCTAAGTGTGTGCATGTGTGCACGATATCAAGCTGCTCCTAAGGAATGTCATCTTAAGGCCATGAAGAGGATAGTGAGATACTTAATACATACACCAAATTTTGGCATTTGGTATCCAAAGAGGGCTTCCTTTGATCTTGTTGGCTACTCCGACTCGGACTATGCCGGTGACAAGGTTGATAGAAAGTCCACTTCGGGTACTTGTCAATTCCTTGGTAGATCTCTTGTGTCTTGGTCTTCCAAGAAACAAAACTCGGTATCCTTATCCACCGCCGAAGCGGAATACATTGCCGCTGGTTCATGTTGTGCTCAATTACTTTGGATGACCCAAACTCTTAAAGATTATGTGATATATGTGAAACATGTTCCATTACTTTGTGACAATGAAAGTGCTATCAATATTGCTCATAATCCCATGCAACACTCTCGAACTAAGCATATTGAAGTTCGTCATCATTTCATTCGAGATCACGTTGCTAAGGGTGACATAAACCTTAAGCATATTCGCACCGATAAGAAATTAGCGGATATATTCACTAAACCACTTGATGAGAAAGTGTTTTGCAGGTTAAGAGGTGAATTGAACATCATTGATGCTTCAAACTTCGAGTAGGAACTCCATTGGATACATGCAAGACTTGAGCTTACGATTAATCACTTGATATTTCTCCTATGATGATTATCTTATATCTTGAAAATTTGCATCTTGCATGTTATCTAACCCTTGTAGGTACTTGGATGAATCTAATTCTATGAGATTGAAACTCACTAACATCTTGAGCAATCTCTACATTACCAAGTCTCTACACAATGGTGGTTGATGACAAGGAAGCACGAAACCTTTCAAACATATCCTTTGACAAATTCTATATTGAGTTTCATGATTGTCATGTTGGATACACAAGTGCTCTTCCTTGCGAAAACTAACCCATGTAGGTAGATGAACTCAAAATCCAAAGGGTGCTCCCAAATCTTGATGGGCTACATCAATCTTGAGCAACCCACACAAGTTCAACTACATGATCAAGATCGACACCACCACCCAAGGTATGTTATTCCATCTTCGAGTAGCTTTACTCCAAGTCATGAGTCAAAGCAACTCGACAAGATGTGAATGCATCAAGATACTTAAATGAAAAATGGTAACCCCATTTTGAGCTTAAATGATGAGTACGACCTATGATCAAGTGATCTCACTTGACTCCTAAGTCAATATACTCTAATATAGGTGACTTTGTCACCGCCCAACTCTAGTTTCTTTTCTTTGCTTTTTGTTCTGCATTTTCTGCATCCAATTCATTGCAAATATTTTTGAGATCTTATTTGTCCAGTGAGCTGAGATGACATGTGTTTTTCTCTGTGATGAACTCGGTTCCACTGGTTTCATGTCTCCGGTCTAGCCGAAGATTTTCGGAGCAACCGAAGCATACAACTCGGTGACACCAATTTCACTACAGGAAAAACATTTTGCCATTTATTCTTTATTCTTGATCCAGCTCCACTCAATGAATCTTGTCCTCTGCAAGCATCACATTTACCTTAATGCTTTGTACTGTGATTCAAGGACCGAACCCATTCACAACAAATTCCAAAAGACCCTTCTTGGAAATTGATGTCAAAGGGGGAGAGAGATATCACATCAAAGCTTAATCATCTCTACTCCTAATGTCTCAGTTGGTAGGTCGCGTTCCGGGTTTTATTTTTGTCCCACCTCACCCGGTCTTTTTTGGTACTTCTTTGGTACTTCCTCCCACCTCCCCCTCGGAGAGACGGTTTTTTTCGTCCTTCCTCCCACCTCCCGCTTAACGTCTAGCGATGCCCGCGAGCAAGGTCGAAAAAAAGCCTACGAAAGAAAACCAACGAAAAAAACCCACGACCGAGGCAACGCACACCCTCCCTCCGCAAACCCTAGCTGCCGCACGAGGGAAGAGATGAGGGACAGGACGTTGCGTCCAGACATCTCCGCCGCCGGCCGTGCACGGCCGCTCCTCCGCGATGACACCAACCGTCCAGAAGCGGAGTCGCCGCCTCGACCCGGGGTCCCCCCATCCCCGTCGTGGTCGGTGCCACGCCCATCCCGAGGCACCACCTGCTCGTTGTCGACATGCCCGAGCTTGCCAAGAAGTTCGCCGTGCCACAGAGGAGTTCCTGGGGCCGAGAAGCATAGCGGCGCCGGCGATGCCGAGGTGCTCTTATCACCCAAGGTTGTCAGGCCCATCGCGCTCAACTTCGAGGAGAGGACGCCCATCAAGGAGCAGCCCTCGCCAGTGTGGAGCTCGGCATAGGTCAAGAAGAGCACCACCATCATGCCCAGGCTGGTGACACGCGGCTGGAGTTTCGTCGCCGACAGGGCGACCCACCTCCTCCTCCACAGAACACGATCCCAAAGGGCCGGTTCCACCTGTATGTACTCTGCACACCTGAACTGAACATGTTCTGTCTTGCAGCTTCTGAAGCTGATTTGAACTGAAGCTTAAAGTGTATGTGCAGGAGAAGAGCTTAATGAGCTGCACGACTCACGCACGATGAGCAGGAGGCCCAGGGAGAAGGAGCCCTCCTTGCTGGTCTCCGACGGCCGGCGTCGGCAGCACATCCGCCTCCCCCAAGAGGAGGCCCTCATTGTCGGCCTCTCCCGTGCTAGTGCCAGGGAAGCTCAATGCTCTCAGCAAGGTAAGTGATCACATTCAGATGGGCTCTTCTCTCTGTCAGTTTTTCTATCTGCCTTTTCTTTGAACTGATCCGATGCTGGGAAATTTTATTTCAGGAAACCA
The DNA here is from genome assembly GCF_002162155.2 of Triticum dicoccoides. Lineage (NCBI taxonomy): Eukaryota > Viridiplantae > Streptophyta > Magnoliopsida > Poales > Poaceae > Triticum > Triticum dicoccoides. Next base: position 307,031,122 of record NC_041392.1, on the reverse strand, counting down.
GGGAGAAGGCGCAGAATCAATGGCAAGCCGAGTCGACAGGTGACTTCACACATCAAATTGAATCAATGGTGATTTTCTACTGGCACATCACTGCAAAAAATGACAATTGATAGCCTCTCCTTTAGCTATCATACCATGTGTTGTGTCACTAAGTTACGATCTCAGCTGCGGTCTACATATTTTCAGATTACTGAAGTTTATAGCCCTCCAATCCAGTATCTGTATGCCTTACAAAATTATCCAAGTATTGCAAAATTGCATGATACATCAAATTGGAGCGTAGCCTACATACTTATGGACTGTGGACTTATGTTGCTTATTTAGAGGCTACCGTACATGGATCAGGTATGATATTGATTGCAGAAATTTCTATACAACTCTTGCGAATTTCAACCTTGTTCTTCTCCATGATTTAGGAAAACTACAACTATTTGGTGCACGATCTAAAATAGCTGCAGGCTAATCCTCCGCTAATGTTCATAATGTTATGTGGTACACAATATGGGTAAAGGAGAGCACATTGCTCTAATGTTTTTGCATATGATATTAAATCAGACATTTTAGTGGATAATATATGGTATTGACTTGGACAATGGTGATGTGGAACAATCTAGCAGGTATTGGATCTTATAGAATTATAGAGTTGGCAGGGTCTGAAAATCATGGTGTTGGTGTTTCAGCCTATCAAACGCTCTTCTCTCTCTCAGTTTTTCTATCTGCCTTTTCTTTGAACTGATTCGACGCTGGGAAATTTTATTTTAGGAAACCAGGGAGCAGGCGCAGAATCAATGGCAAGCCAAGTCGACAGGTGACTTCACACATCAAATCGAATCAATGGTGATTTTCTACTGGCACATCAGTGCAAAAAAATGACAATTGATAGTATCTCCTTTAGCTATCATACCATGTGTTGTGTCACTAAGTTACGATCTCAGCTGCGGTCTACATATTTTCAGATTACTGAAGTTTATAGCCCTCCAATGCAGTATCTGTATGCTTTACAAAATTATCCGAGTATTGCAAAATTGCATGATACATCAAATTGGAGCGTAGCCTACATACTTATGGACTATGGACTTATGTTGCTTATTTAGAGGCTACCGTACATGGATCAGGTATGATATTGATTGCAGAAATTTCTATACGATTCTTGCGAATTTCAACCTTGTTCTTCTCCATAATTTAGGAAAACTACAACTATTTGGTGCACGATCTAAAATAGCTGCAGGCTAATCCTCCGCTAATGTTCATAATGTTATGTGGTACACAATATGGGTAAAGGAGAGCACATTGCTCTAATGTTTTTGCATATGATATTAAATCATACATTTCAGTGGATAATATATGGTATTGACTTGGACATTGGTGCTGTGGAACAATGTAGAAGGTATTGGATCTTATAGAATTATAGAGTTGGCAGGGTCTGAAAATCATGGTGTTGGTGTTTCAGCCAATCAAATGCTCTTCTCTCTGTCAGTTTTTCTATCTGCCTTTTCTTTGAACTGATCCGATGCTGGGAAATTTTATTTCAGGAAACCAGGGAGCAGGCGCAGAATTAATGGCAAGCCGAGTCGACCGGTGACTTCACACATCAAATCGAATCAATGGTGATTTTCTACTGGCACATCAGTGCAAAAAAATGACAATTGATAGCCTCTGTAGCGACCAGACCTCAAACAGTCTGATCTCTGTGCTCCGGTGTCATCCCTGGATCAGTAATCCTGACACCACACAGTACTCGAAGGATTTATAGCAGAGTAGCAATCACACACTTATTACATCGAGTGTCTCAAAAGAGAACTTATTACAATAAATATGGCTTAAGGCCATCTAATAACGATAACAGCGGAAGGCTTGGAAGATAAGTGAGTCCATCAACTCCAACGGCATCACTGAGTATAGAACCACGACCTAAAAACTCCTTAATCATCGTCTGAAAAGTCTGCAACATTAACGTTGCAGCCCGAAAACGGGTCAGCACATGGAATATGCTGGCAAGGTAACACATAGAGAGTAATGGAATGCAACAGCTATACTATATGCATATTTGGCTGGTGGAAAGCTCTATGGTTACAGTTTTTGCGTAAAGCCAATTTTTCCCTACTTCAAAGGAATAAATTTAATTACTATCATGGTGGTTGTTAAACATTGAGAATGGTTGACAGCATTCTCAATCCCAATTAAAGTAACATCATTAAACCCAACAAAATTAACTTTAGAGTAACATGTTGAGATTCACATGAAAATCCAAGTACTAGATACTCAAGATGTCCATAACTGGGGACACGGCTAATCATGATTAGTTTATTACACTCTGCAGAGGTTTGCGCACTTTTCCCCACAAGACTCGATCGCCTCCGTTTGGTTTCTCGCACTACAGGGTGTTTGAGAAACGGATGACCGAGACATAGTCTTTTAGAAGCGCTAGCACCTTATGATCGGGTAGACCGGACCACCTACATCCCCTACATCTGCTAGTCTACCACTATAAGAGTTAGCACAACTTAGTCAACTATGCTAGAGCCGATAATAGCTTGTGGCTGCACACGAAAGTTTCTAGTATGAATAATCTCATGATCCCTTTGAGCCTGGGTGGCGGTCCAAAAGAAAAACAGGCAAGTCCTGGAAACCCCAGGTGCCTCAATCCACCCATATGTGTGTTTAAGTTGCCACCTTAGATAAACCATTAATTATCAATCTCACATCTGTCATGGATTTCACTCACCCAATCCACGTCTACTAGCATAGCATGGCATAATAAGAAAACGTAGAAGTAACTCCCAAAGGTTTGATAATAAACAGGTAATAGGTACTACCTCATCTACTTCCCATCCCACAATTTAATTAGATCATAATCATGCAATGTGTGAAAATTGATCTAATGCAATAAAACTGGGTTGTAGAAAAAGGTATGATCAAAGTGTTACTTGCCTTGCTGATGATCCGCGAAACCTAGAGATTCGAAGTAACAGGCGGCGCACTCCGGGTATTCTATCGCAGACAAAAAACAAGCTACAATAAGTACTCATCTAATGCACAGGTAAAACTCAAATAGAAGATCGAACCAGAAAGTTCAACTTAAGAACCCTGGTTTGCAAAAGAATCAAATCGAACAAGGAAAAAGAAATCAAACGGCGAAAGAAAACAACTTCGTTCTAGTAATCTGGATCTAGAGCAAATTTTACAGTAGCAAAAACATGTTTAAGTTGATTATTCGGAAAGAGGGTTTCGAGACGAAACTCCAGGCGCTTGAATCGCCTGATTCCGATAAACGAGCAAAAAGTTATACTAAAACGAAAATCGGATCAGAAATCGCGATCAGAAAATAACCGCGGAAAAATCCGATGAAAAAGAAAAACGACGATTTTTTTTAAACAGCACGGAAAACAAGGCGGCGGCGAACCTCGGGCGGCGCGCAACTCCGGCGGCGGCGGCGGCTGGGGCGGCGGCGGCTGGGGCGCGCTAGGGTTAGAGCGACGGTGGTGGGCTGGCTCGGCTCGGGCCTCGGGCGCGCCTTATAAAGGCCCCGGCCAGGCAGAGTCCTGGCCGAGTACGGCCCAAAGTCGGTTCCGCGATTTTTTTTATTTTTTTTAATAATTCCGCTCGGAAGAAAATAAAAAGAAATACTAAACGGACTCCAAAATTCCCGTAATAAATTTTCCCGGGTTTCTAAAATCAAGCCCGATGAAGTGAACATTTATCTGGGCCCAAACTACAACTTTGAAAAACACGCATTTTTCCTAAATTCAAATAAAATACCGAAAAACTCTGAAATAAATCTTATTTGATTTTTTTTAAATCCTCAATATTTCTATATTTTGGGAAAGTCATTTTATTCCCGCTCTCATATTTTTGTAATAGAAATAATTGATGATAAAATAAATAAAATCAAATGATCATGTTTACATAATTTGAGAAAACTCAAATATGTAAATAACGAAATCCCCAACTCTCTCCGTGGGTCCTTGAGTTGCTTAGGATTTTCTAGGATCAAAACCAAAAGCAAAATAAATATGATATGCATGATGACCTAATGTATAACATTCCAAATTGAAAATTTGGGATGTTACAAACCTACCCCCCTTAAGATGAATCTCGCCCTCGAGATTCGGGTTGGCTAGAAAATAGGTGAGGGTGGTCTTTGAGCAAATCTTCCTCTCGCTCCCAGGTGGCTTCATCCTCCATGTGGTGGCTCCACTGAACTTTGCAAAACTTGATAACCTTGCTACGAGTAACTCGGCTGGCAAACTCAAGAATCTTGACTGGTTTTTCCTTATAGGTCAAATTGTTATCCAACTGAATTGCTTCCAATGGCACTGTGTCTCTCAAAGGTATGTCAGCCATCTCCGCGTGACACTTTTTCAACTGAGAAACGTGGAACACATCATGAACTCCTGTTAATCCTTATGGCAATTCCAACTTGTAAGCCACTTCTCCCATACGCTCCAAAACTCGATATGGTCTTACAAATCGTGGCGCTAACTTCCCCTTAACTCCAAAGAGCTTAATCCCTCGAAGTGGGGATACTCGAAGATAAGCTCTATCTCCGACTTCGTAAACTGTCTCCTTGCGTTTAGCATCTGCGTAGCTCTTCTGCCTGGACTGGGCTACCTTGAGCCTATCGTGAATCAACTTCACCTTCTGTTCAGACTCCTTAATCAAATCTGGTCCAAACAACTGGCGGTCTCCAACTTCGTCCCATGACAACGGTGTCCTGCACCTCCTTCCGTACAAAGCTTCGAAAGGGGCCATCTTCAAACTGGTCTGATAGCTATTATTGTAAGAGAACTCTGCATATGGCAAATTATCGTCCCAACTAGATCCATAATCTAGCGCACAAGCTCTCAGCATATCCTCCAAAATCGGATTGACTCTCTCAGTCTATCCATCTGTCTGCGGATGAAAAGCTGTACTAAATTCTAACCTAGTACCCAAAGTCTCATGCAACTGCTTCCAGAACTTTGAGGTAAACTGGGTTCCTCTATCTGATATGATGCTCCTCGGAACTCCATGCAAACATACGATCCTGGTCATGTATATCTTTGCCAACCTAGCACTAGTGTAAGTGGTCTTTACTGGGATGAAATGAGCTACTTTCGTCAATCGATCAACTACAACCCAAATCGAGTCATAGCCTGAACGAGTCCTTGGTAATCCCGTGATAAAATCCATGCCTAGCTTATCCCACTTCCATTCGGGTATCGGCAATGGTTGCAACAATCCTGCTGGCTTCTGATGCTCTGCCTTTACTCTCTGTCATACGTCACAAACTGCTACATACTCTGCAATATCGTTTTTCATTCCGGTCCACCAGAAAATATACTTCAAATCCAAATACATCTTGGTATTTCCTGGGTGAATCGAATACGGTGAATCATGTGCCTCTTGCAGAATCAACTTTCTGATCTCCGGGTCATTGGGCACGTAAACACGGTCTTCAAACCATAGGGTGTCATGCTCATCCTCACGAAATCCTTTAGCTTTTCCCTTGCTCAGTTTCTCCTTTATAGCGGCAATCTCTTTGTCAGTTTTCTGAGCTTCTCTGATTCTATCCATCAAAGTTGACTAAATTTCCAATGCTGCCACATAGCCTCTCGGAACTATTTCTAAACATAGCTCACGAAGATTTTCTGCTAACTCCTTGGGTATTTCTCCCGTCATTAACCTATTGACATGGCTCTTGCGGCTTAATGCATCAGCTACTACATTAGCTTTTCCGGGATGGTAATGTAATTTCATATCATAATCCTTGATGAGCTCCAACCATCTCCTTTGTCTGAGGTTCAACTCCTTCTGCGTGAAAATGTACTTCAGACTCTTATGATCCGTGTACACCTCACAATGATTTCCAATGAGGAAATGTCTCCATGTCTTCAATGCATGCACTACGGCTGCTAACTCCAAATCATGCGTAGCATAATTCAATTTGTGAGGCTTCAGTTGTCATGAAGCATACGAAACAACTCTCCCTTCCTGCATAAGCACTGCTCCAAGTCCTCGACGTGAAGCGTCGCAATACACCTCATAGTCCTTGGTTTGATCTGGCAAAATCAACACTGGTGAGGTAACCAAACGTTTCCTCAATTCCTGAAAACTTGCCTCACACTCCTCAGTCCATTTGAACTTAGTATCCTTCTTCAGCAACTCCGTCATAGGTTTTGCGATCCTTGAGAAATTCTCAATAAACCTCCGGTAGTATCCTGCGAGTCCAAGAAAACTCCGGATCTCTCCAACGGTAGTTGGGGCTTCCCACTTGGTCACGGTTTCAACTTTAGCGGGATCTACTGCTATACCTTCTCCAGATATAACATGTCCGAGGAATCCTACTTCCTTCAACCAAAATTCACATTTGCTGAACTTGGCATATAATTGATGTTCTCTGAGCTTTCCAAGTACCAAACGCAAATGCTCTTTATGCTCCTCTTCATTCTTCGAATATACCAGGATATCATCAATGAACACTACGACGAACTTATCCAAAAACTCCATAAACACTTTGTTCATCATGTTCATAAAATAGGCAGGCGCATTAGTCAGTCCAAATGACATAACGGTATACTCATACAGCCCATACCTGGTGGTAAAAGCTGTCTTCGGAATATCCTGTTCTCGAATCTTCAACTGATGGTATCCTGATCGCAAATCGATCTTGGAAAACACTTTAGCTCCTTGCAACCGATCAAACAGATCGTTGATCATTGGTAGTGGGTACTTGTTCTTGATCGTTACTTCATTCAATCCTCGATAGTCAACAATCATCCTTAACGATCCATCCTTCTTCTCTACTAGAAGTACTGGTGATCCCCAAGGCCAAGAACTTGGGCGAATATATCCCTTATCCAGTAACTCCTTAATCTGCTTCTTAATTTCCACCAAATCCTTTGCTGGCATCCTATATGGTCTCTTTTGATATTGGCCTAGTGCCTGGCAATAGCTCAATCAAAAACTCAATGTCTCTATCCGGTGGCATGCCTGGCAACTCTTCGGAAATACATCAGGAAAATCCTTTACCACTGGTACTTCCTCCTGCACAACTCCTGATAAGGAATTTACTTGTGTCCTCTTTGGTACATACCGGGATACATACTTGATCCTTCTCCCTTCTGGTGTGGTAAGCAAAATTGACTTACTAGCACACTCAATATTCCCTTCATACTTTGATAACCAATCCATGCCTAATATCACATCCAATCCTTGAGATTCCAATACTACTAGGTCTGAGGGAAAAACATAGTTACCAATCCTTAATGGTAACCGATCACACCATAGACTAGCCACATATTCTGCTCCTGGCGAGGTTACTAACATGGGTGACCTAAGGGCTTGGGTTGGTAGGTTATACTTATCCACAAATCCCCTTGAGATGTATGAATGCGATGCACCAGTATCAAAAAGAACGAGTGCAGTAAATGACTTAACTAAAAGCTTACCTATTACTGCATCGAGCTGAGCTTCAACCTCCTCCACGCTAACGTGGTTCACCTGTCCCCTGTTGAAAGGGTTCGGCTTCTTCCCAGAACTTCCATTTCCATTTTGGCCTTCAGGACATTCGTTTGCATAATGTCCTGGCTTTGAACACTTATAACAAGTGACATGGCTCAAGTCCTTCTTGGCTGGGGTTGATGGGGTGTTGCGGTTCTGTCCATTGCTTCCTCCATTCCCATTACCATTCTTGGTGCCATTGTGATTGTGCGAGCTACCTACTCCCTGGGTATGCCGAAAATGTCCTCCCGGCCTAGGGGTAAAACGTGGCTTCTGCTTCGCTCCTGAATTATACTTTCCTTGTCCATACTTCCTCTTGCGGTTCTTAATTTGCTGCTGCTTCCCTTCAATCATAAGAGCATGGTCTACCAACTCTTGGTAGTTGTTGGAGGTGGCTACCATCAACTGCATACTCAACTCATCATTCAGTCCTTCCAGAAACTTCTCCTGCTTAGCTGCATCCGGAGCAACGTCATCTGGGGCATAACGTGCTAGCTTACTAAACTCCTCCACATACTGGCCAACTGTCCGTCCTCCTTGGCGCAAGTTACGAAACTCACGCTTCTTCATGGCCATTGCTCCTGCTGAAACATGGGCAGTACGAAAAGCCTGCTGAAACTGGTCCCATGTGACAGTGTCGACTGGGAAGGTGGTTGTGAAATTCTCCCACCAGGATGCTGCGGGTCCTTCTAACTGATGTGCGGAAAACTTAACCTTCTCCACATCTGTGCATCCTGCTGTGGTCAACTCCCTAGCTATCTTGCGGAGCCAATCATCTGCTACTATCGGCTCGGTGCTACTGGAAAACACCGGCGGATTTAGCCTAAGAAAACGGGCTAAGTGGTCAACAGGTGGTGGTGGTGGTGGGTTGTTGTTATTGTTCCCTTGATTCTGATTCTGAACTAGCAACTGCATCAAGGTGTTCTGTTGCTGGATCAACTAGGTGAGCTCCGGCGGAAAGGCAAATCTGGGGTCACGTCTCGAAGGCATCTGAGGGTTTTAGAAAAGACGAGATATAAGAATAGAGGGGGTCTAAAGAGAAAACACTACCCATATGCACATGAGGCAAAAGCACACAATTCACTTCAATCAATCAAACAAAGGCATACAATCGATCTAACTATCGCAAAGTGCTCGGACTACTATATTTACATGGTGGACTACTACTACTGATGAGGTGGTCTACTAGAAATATTCTACGGTTGTAGACTCCATGATATCTGCTCCTTCTTCATCCACATAGTCATCATCGCTACTATCTTGTTCCGAGTCGGTGCCGTCAATGATGATGTAGTCTTCCGGGCTAATCTCTTTGGGTTCTTCGTCTTCATCTACAGGTGTCGGGCCTCCCATAAATATTCCTAGCTTCATAGTTAGGTCGGCATTCTTATCCACCAATACTTCAATTTCTTCTTCATAATCTTCACGTGTAGCCTTGAGTTCTTCCTCTAGTTCCTTGATTCTAGTCTTAGCCTTCTTCAGATCTATCATGTCGGCGCACATCTGATTCTCCTGTCGTCGAATGTGCTGGTTTAACTCCTGAATAAAAGATGCAATTGATCTATCTTTCCTGGTGCTGATCATCTCCCAGTGTTCATCTCGGCGCCCACAAATCTGGTAGATAGTATCCTTAAGATCCTTGCGGTAGACTTCTCCAATGCGTCCCATGGCGATGTGAGCTGCCATGCTCTTTCCTAGACTCCAAGTTGATGCATCAAAAGAAAACTCTATGGGCTCAGTGACTGGCATGAACGTCCTTCCTGGAACTTGAACTTGAATCATCCAGCGCTCTTCTTCAGGTAAAGTGGCGTTATAGATTCCCATGAAGCTTGGTACTCCTATGTTCAGGTATCTAGTGACTTCCTTCAAGTGGCGTCCAAAGGGTGTATCTTCATCTGGTTGTGTGAACTTGTTCCTTGCATCCGCCATCCTAAAGAGTAGAAAAGATGAGAAGTCAGAAGAGAAGAGAGTGAGTAGTGATCTAGGTCTTTAGCTTAGTGGTCGTGTCCTACAGTCAGCGTGTGCTCTGATACCATCTCTGTAGCGACCAGACCTCAAACAGTCTGATCTCTGTGCTCTGGTGTCGTCCCTGGATCAGTAATGCTGACACCACACAGTACTCGGAGGATTTATAGCAGAGTAGCAATCACACACTTATTACATCGAGTGTCTCAAAAGAGAACTTATTACAATAAATATGGCTTAAGGCCATCTAATAACGATAACAGCGGAAGGCTTGGAAGATAAGTCAGTCCGTCAACTCCAACGGCATCACTGAGTATAGAACCACGACCTAAAAACTCCTTAATCGTCGTCTGAAAAGTCTGCAACATTAACGTTGCAGCCCGAAAACGGGTCAGCACATGGAATATGCTGGCAAGGTAACACATAGAGAGTAATGGAATGCAACAGCTATACTATATGCATATTTGGCTGGTGGAAAGCTCTATGGTTACAGTTTTTGCGTAAAGCCAATTTTTCCCTACTTCAAAGGAATAAATTTAATTACTATCATGGTGGTTGTTAAACATTGAGAATGGTTGACAGCATTCTCAATCCCAATTAAAGTAACATCATTAAACCCAACAAAATTAACTTTAGAGTAACATGTTGAGATTCACATGAAAATCCAAGTACTAGATACTCAAGATGTCCATAACCGGGGACACGGCTAATCATGATTAGTTTATTACACTCCGCAGAGGTTTGCGCACTTTTCCCCACAAGACTCGATCGCCTCCATTTGGTTTCTCGCACTACAGGGTGTTTGAGAAACGGATGACCGAGACATAGTCTTTCAGAAGCGCTAGCACCTTACGATCGGGTAGACCGTACCACCTACATCCCCTACATCTGCTAGTCTACCACTGTAAGAGTTCGCACAACTTAGTCAACTATGCTAGAGCCGATAATAGCTTGTGGCTGCACACGGAAGTTTCTAGTATGAATAATCTCATGATCCCTTTGAGCCTAGGTGGCGGTCCAAAAGAAAAACAGGCAAGTCCTGGAAACCCCAGGTGCCTCAATCCACCCAGATGTGTGTTTAAGTTGCCACCTTAGATAAACCATTAATTATCAATCTCACATCTGTCATGGATTTCACTCACCCAATCCACGTCTACTAGCATAGCATGGCATAATAAGCAAACGTAGAAGTAACTCCCAAAGGTTTGATAATAAACAGGTAATAGGTACTACCTCATCTACTTCCCATCCCACAATTTAATTAGATCCTAATCATGCAATGTGTGAAAATTGATCTAATGCAATAAAACTGGGTTGTAGAAAAAGCTATGATCAAAGTGTTACTTGCCTTGCTGATGATCCGCGAAACCTAGAGATTCGAAGTAACAGGCGGTGCACTCCGGGTATTCTATCGCAGACAAACAACAAGCATACAATAAGTACTCATCTAATGCACAGGTAAAACTCAAATAGAAGATCTAACCAGAAAGTTCAACTTAAGAACCCTGGTTTGCAAAAGAATCAAATCGAACGAGGCAAAAGAAATCAAACGGCGAAAGAAAACAACTTCGTTCTAGTAATCTGGATCTAGGGCAAATTTTACAGTAGCAAAAACATGTTTAAGTTGATTATTCGGAAAGAGGGTTTCGAGACGAAACTCCAGGCGCTTGAATCGCCTGATTCCGATAAACGAGCGAAAAGTTATACTAAAACGAAAATCAGATCAGAAATCACAATCAGAAAATAACCGCAGAAAAATCCGATGACAAAGAAAAACGACGAATTTTTTTTAAACAGCACGGAAAACAAGGGGGCGGCGGCTGGGGCGCGCTAGGGTTAGGGCGGCGGTGGTGGGCTGGCTCGGCTCGGGCCTCGGGTGCGCCTTATAAAGGCCCCGGCCAGGCAGAGTCCTGCCCGAGTACGGCCCAAAGTCGGTTCCGCGATTTTTTTTTATTTTTTTTAATAATTCCGCTCGGAAGAAAGTAAAAAGAAATACTAAACGGACTCCAAAATTCACGAAATAAATTTTCCCGGGTTTCTAAAATCAAGCCCGATAAAGTGAACATTTATCTGGGCCCAAACTACAACTTTGAAAAACGTGCATTTTTCCTAAATTCAAATAAAATACCGAAAAACTCCGAAATAAATCTTATTTGATTTTTTTATTAAATCCTCAATATTTCTATATTTTGGGAAAGTCATTTTATTCCCGCTCTCATATTTTTGTAATAGAAATAATTGATGATAAAATAAATAAAATCAAATGATCTTGTTTACATAATTTGAGAAAACTCAAATATGTAAATAACGAAATCCCCAACTCTCTCCGTGGGTCCTTGAGTTTCTTAGGATTTTCTAGGATAAAAACCAAAAGCAAAATAAAATATGATATGCATGATGACCTAATGTATAACATTCCAAATTGAAAATTTGGGATGTTACAGCCTCTCCTTTAGCTATCATACCATGTGTTGTGTCACTAAGTTACGGTCTCAGCTGCGGTCTACATATTTTCAGATTACTGAAGTTTATAGCCCTCCAATGCAGTATCTGTATGCTTTACAAAATTATCCGAGTATTGCAAAATTGCATGATACATCAAATTGGAGCGTAGCCTACATACTTATGGACTGTGGACTTATGTTGCTTATTTAGAGGCTACCGTACATGGATCAGGTATGATATTGATTGCAGAAATTTCTATACGACTCTTGCGAATTTCAACCTTGTTCTTCTCCATGATTTAGGAAAACTACAACTATTTGGTGGACGATCTAAAATAGCTGCAGGCTAATCCTCCGCTAATGTTCATAATGTTATGTGGTACACAATATGGGTAAAGGAGAGCACATTGCTCTAATGTTTTTGCATATGATATTAAATCAGACATTTCAGTGGATAATATATGGTATTGACTTGGACATTGGTGCTCTGGAACAATGTAGCATGTATTGGATCTTATAGAATTATAGAGTTGGCAGGGTCTGAAAATCATGGTGTTGGTGTTTCAGCCTATCAAACGCTAACCCGTCTCGCGGTGCGCCACCGCCCGTCGCGGCCGCCCCCGCCACCTCCCGCCGCGGCCGCTGTCCCATCGCGGTCGCTGCCCGCGCCAACGACCCCTTCCCCCGCCGCCGCGCCACGGGTCCACTTCGCCATGAGCTCCAGCGCCGACCATCCCGCCGCTGCTCGTGATCCCCTCTTCCATCAGCTCCACTTCACTGGAACCGTAAGTCCACATGAGTATGCATAGCAGGTTCACCAGATCCTCCTGACATGTTCTTCCTTCTCCAAAAATATTTTCTTTTATGTTTAATTCTTTGTCATATGATCATTTCCTATCACCCCAGTGCAGGCCAGTGGGTGATGTTAGATAGTAGTTGTGTAATATATATGATAGACAAGGTTTTGTACTCCTGATTCTAATGTTTCGTTCCTCATGCCTGAATTCAGGAATATCAGCCAAGATACACAACAAACATATCAACCGCAGCTATCTGCTATGCGCACATGTGCGAAAACAAACTTATTAATCCTTTGCCACAGACAATACTGAAGCACTAACACAAACAAGATCCTTGTCTCTGAATGCAAATGATCATGACTTATGAATTTGGAGCCATGGCCCATGTGTAGGCAAGGGCAATGATCCCATTTACTACTTGAGCAGTCCAATAGAGGTATTTCTATTTTTCTATCCTCAGAAGAAAAAACAATGAAAAGAAGATAGAGCTCGTTTAGTTTGTTTCTACAAATCTTCGACAACACGTTTATAACAATATCACCAGCCTAAATGCTTGTTACTTACAATATTTTTAATTTAGTTGACCTCTTGAATGCAGATTATTGAAGGTTGTTTCTGAAGTTGTGATTGACTGGAACCAAAGGAAAGTTGGAGACTCTTTTGGTGTTAATTGCTTGGATTAAGTGGGAGTGAAGATGTTCTTTCTGTCTATATCTGGTTCTATTATTGGCAAATTTGTGCCTTCGAGATTGCTGCGAGTGTTTGTGTTCTCGAGCTAAAAATTTAGATTATTACCATGTTTGGTCTCCTGAATATAAATCATGATTCTTTGCATCTCAATTGCAGACCAGCAGACCTTTCTGTCCTCATATTCCCGGATTCGTTTTCTGCGATCGAGCGCCCGAGCGGTTGCATCTCGACGGCAGGTGCGTGCTCCATTTCAGTAGTTATACTTCAGTCCAGAAGTTTTTTGGGGCTCTCTAACTTTTTTGAGTGGTTTTTCCAGTTCCCTTTACAACCGAGTTAGCTTTATACTATGAGTAGTGAGCAAGTCATGTATAAAGCAAAAACAAAATATTGGTCTGCTATCAAATGGTACGTTTATCTGAACTCTAAGGGCAGGTTCAGGGTCTCATGAAGAGGGCATGTGTTTGTATTAGGTGAGATCTGAACTGATTCTGACCAATGTGGAATTAATTTTGTTGTTGAGACCTCTGCAATTATTTTTATGTGCACAGAAGTGCCGTAGTTGATAAGCCTGAGAAGAATATATCACTTAGGTACAGATTCGAGCTAGGGTTTTTCATTTTCTCCTTCCAATCCATTTATCATGCGATAATTTGCCCATAAAAGACATACATGATGGTCGTCGTTCCACAGACTATATTTGTTTACTTCTACCCATAAATTTAAAGTCCTGAACATGTATATTACACATCTCTTGCAGGATATATTAATATTAAACTATGTGTGCGTTCCACTGCATTCATCTATTTAAGGCATGATATTTGTAAGCTTGGTTCAGGCTGCGCCGCATCTATCTATATAATGCACAATATTTCTAATGCACAATATTGTTTTATCGATGTAAAACCCTTGACAAATTATACATTCCTTTTTCGCAGATCAGAAGGTTTTGTAGTTGACAAGCTTACAGGTTTGAGCACCCCGAACAATGGGGTGGACCCTTTGACCTGTGGGTTCTGCTGGTACCAAGAGAAGGAGGTTCCTTTTAACCTGCAGGAGCTCTACCAATGGCAGCATGCTTTCCTTGACAATGACATGGTACTGCACCTATGCAAGATGCCGCGAGTGAAATCGGCGCAAGAGGGCATCTTGCAAGAAGCACCAAATCCTATATTATGGGACCGAGTGAGTATCTCAAAGAAGAAATAATTTTTTTGATGTAGGAATATCTGTAGGCTGATTATGCTTTGATGTATAGATCGCAGTAGCACTTAGGTAAAATATAAGTTCTTAGCCAGTTCAATAGTACTTTTGTTGAACAAAGCTCAATTGACATTACGCTAAAACCTCGAGAATACCTGAGGGGACAAGGCAAGTGTTGTTTGTAATGACTTGTGTTATGATATTGCAAAATAGATTAGACGGAAAAGTACATAGCATTGCCATGGAATATTTAATACTTTTAGGTCTGCCTATTCATATGATGGCATCCACAAAATCCTTTTTACCATGTGGGTGTGTTTGTGCTAGAATTGTTTCATGCAAATAGTCAAATTATTTTCTATGTGTATGCTTCTCCTTTTATCAACTTATGAGAAATTATATTAATGGGACATGCTTTATTTGCAAGATATAGATGTCTTAACTTGATAAAAGGATTATATATCGAATGTGTTTGTGCGACTGAAGATGAGGCATTCTTTATTTGAAAATTTATATTGAGTGTGTTTGTGCGACTGGAGATGGAGGATGGCTTGTGCTCTCTCTTGTGCGGTTACCACGATACTCCGGCCATTACGAAGAGGTGTTGTGGCGGTGGTAATGTGTTCCAACTTGGACGGCGTTGCCCATTCTGGTGTACGGAGCTAGAGATGTGTAGTGCTATGGATGAAAGTCATGTGCAGCTTAGGTTTGTGCCGGTGGCGACGACGCCTGTGGGTGCCGTTCCACTCCTTGGAGGCATCATCGAGGTGTGTCGGCATCTTTCCCCTCACATTGGTGTTTGGTGGTTGTCTCCAGGCGAAAGCCTAGGTTCTCATAAATAATGTTCAACAAATTGGAATTCATTTAGCAACCGATTTTTATCTTTCCTTTGAACTCATCTATCTATCTATATCTATCTATCTATCTATCTATCTATATCTATCTATACCTATACTAATTACATTACGGTGTAGATCTGTCATGAATCTCTCCCCAAAAGAAAAAAAATCTTATAGATATTTCTCTCACAACTAAAATTTCTCAATGTCTCATGCGTAGAAAAAATCTCACTTATCTCTTTCCCACAACCCCATTCAATCTCAGAAAACAATATAAACAATCTCTCACGTATGTCTCTCCAAATAGGGAAAAACTTTCACGTATATCTCTCCGCACGTGTTAAAGAAGTCTCACGTACGCATCTCTCCCACAACCACACTCAAACAATTTGGAAAATAAAATCCACCACATGATCCTAATGCATAATTTTTTCCCTCCTCTAATTAAAGCAATTTCTATCTCTTCTGGGAAAAAAACTAAATCTACTCCACGGTCTCTTCCTCATTAGTACTCCATGATATCTTCCTCCATACTTCATGGACTCTTCCTATTCTCCATCGGACTTTCCCCACGTGGAAAATAATTCCATCCATGACTTCTTCCTCTTCTCCATGATCTCCCTTTCTGTCTCCGCCAATGAAAAACGAATGCATAGCCTCTCTGAAGCTGAACAAGGTAGGTTTGGAAATTGATTCCGTGTGCTTAAGGAGATTATCAGATCAATCCTCATCAGGATCAGGTTCATTTTCTTGCTAGTTTACACTTCAATCCGCCGTTAGATTTTCTTTGGTTGTGGGTCTCCCTGACACCTATTCTTCATGTTTCCCTGTCATGCCGCTGTCGACATCCATCAATATTGGTTGTAGATGTGAGTTGTTGTCACCGCGGAGTTAGATACTTCTGGGCCTCTTCTCTCTCTGACACTGTGTGCACGTGCACATCGCCTTTCTAGCCAGAAAGATTGAACACACGTTTATTTCTAGAGGCTATAAAGTTTTTCTTCATCTGAATTGATCTATGTCATTGGAAGACACGTGGTTCCCCAATCCCTGCAAAAAACGATATGTAATAACCTCCTCCTTGACGATCTTCCATGGAGCTTTAAAAAAAAGGAAGACGGATCTATCATGGAGGAAACACTATCCGGCAGCCGTCCAACCTCAGAATTCTGATCCCTGATAGATTTGTGTCACAACTTCAAGGTGAAGAATTCACATGTGCCTGTACGTGCCCTCTACACCTGGGTTGATTTCCTCCTCAACTGCGGCGGTGGCCAATGTGTGCATCATATCTTCTCTTTCCAATCAGGTTTGTGTTTGTTGCTCAACCAGTATTTACTAATTGTGTTGCAGAGCTGTCTGCCTGTATTTACTAATTCTATGATGCTCAATATCTTGTTGCTTTTCTCTCTGAATCTTCGGGTATGAGGCCCAAGCTTTGCCAAATTAGCAATCCGGCATATGCGTCCACTTGCAAGGTGCAATCATTTGAGGCAAGGATATTCATTGTCAAACAAGCACTACTATGCTGCTAATAACAAAAATTAAATTGCATTAGGATTCATGAACTACTTATTTTCATCTTATATATGCTGACCTTTTCCTTCTTTCAGTGAAAAATTATGCATGTGCCCTTCGTGTTATATTACTGTAACCTTTCATACACATATAGGCCGTGAACTTAACAAGTCAAGTTTAAAAAGTTCCAACAATTCATGACCATAAAATTTTAATGCAGTTTGTTTAGCACTAAATGCCAGGCTAAAAATCATGATAGGATCTACCAGTAGATATGTGGAACATTACTTGCATTTGTGTTTCCTACCATGTTTGGTTACATTCATTGATCCCTGATCCCTTAGGTCTATTGGGAAATGTATACTTCCGCAGATTTCTCAGTTTTAAGTTTTATCCTTGAGCTGGACATCAGGTATCCACCTCTGAAATCACACTTATGGGTTCACCCTTTTTTACCTGAGGCAGGCAGCCGCGATGGCCACTAGAAAAGTTGGCTCTTGCTTTGGTGTTTGGTGGGCAGCCGCATCCCGCCCCTCCTCCAACCTGAGCTACTGTAGATTACAAGTATATTCTTATGAGAAATTACATCTTTGTTTGGTTGAAAAAATTGTTGACATTTTTAGGAGAAGTTTTGTATTTCAATTATAAAGCCATTGTAGGGTGAGGGTGTGCATTTTTTACAATGTGGTTTGGCCAGACCTGTGTCTAGAAGGTGATTTTCCCTTGTAGTACCTTCATGAGATTTTGACTTCTTACCCTAACTCGAATTATGACATTGCAGATGCTGGGTGCAAAACTCCAACAATACTTCCATCTGCAGCAACAAACTCTGGTAGAGTTAACTCACGTCAGCATAAGGCATGAAGCTTTGGAATTTGCAGAAAAAGTACTTGCACTAAGAGGTAATTTGCAGTTAAAATATCTCCTTTATTTGGTTTAAGAACATGTTCTGATGTTACTTTTGATTTGTATATAAAATTCTAATAATTCTACAGCAAGTCTTTCTCGAGGAAATAGGAAAAACAGCCACACTTTTTTTGTCTTTTTGAAGATGCACCATGGACCATAGTGAAAAATATCGCGAACAGATGTACCTAGCATTGAAATGCGCCTAGATACACCCGTTTGAGTGAAAAGTAATATGGATAAGAGGGAGTATCACTTTTTGATGTTGCAGGGCACCATGGTACATGTACGTGTCAAAAACATCAAGTTCAAAACTTCGTGGCATGCTTCCACCCAATGATTAGTCAACATGATATCAAATTTCAAGGTTGGGGAGAATCATAATGGACTACTGTACGTAGATGGACCTTGCTTGTGGCAGCATTATAACTATATGTACATAAATTTGGTTCTGATATATTCATGCTAATTTCCTATAATTATTTCTGGGTGCATTTGGATGCAAGGAACCATTGGTGCGCATATGCTACTGCCACAAATCAATTTCCCATCTACTTATTTCAGTCACATGAATGGGATCAATGCAAAGTAAGATTGCATTCTTATTCCATTTATTATTTCCCAAATCATTTATCATAGTTTAGACGGCATACTCATCTTGCTTCCAGTTTCCTCGAATGGTCTCTCAATCCATGTACCAAATCATTAGATGGCACGCATGTATGATGTATATACTTTGCCTTTACTCTGCATTTTTATTTGTCCTTTGTTTATGTTTCAATGCCCATATTTCAGCAATTATCAAGTGCTTCAACATACTAGGAAGAAGTTCTTGTGGTCCGAAGTTGGAAGGATCAATAAAAAAAGTAATCAGTCACTTGCTTTCTTTCTGAAAACATATCTGAAAGGAGGCTTGTTTCACATATGTTTCGATGCTCATATTGCAGGGTTTAGTGACTGCATCAACATTGTAGGAAGAAGTTCTTATTTTCTGGAGTTTGAAAATCAGTAGTACGCTTTTGAGATGCTCTTCGACCCTTTTTTTGACAAACACAACAATGTAGCTACTCCATTGAATAACTTACCTTGTGTTGGTATTCATCGTTATAAATAACACTGAGTCTTGTTCATCATGAATCTGTATCAATGTGTGTTGTGTTCTCTTTCAGAGAAGTGAACTTTGAGAACCCTCCTCATTCCGATCAATGGAAATTCCGAGGCTGAAAGTACAAACTTGATAAGACAAATTGATAGACTTGGAGAAAAAAATGGGTGTATTTGGACCTGGATGGTAACATAGGCATATTTGGAATAGGGTGACGACGGAGCAGAAATGGCCAAAAGAGTTTGAGTGGAAGGGCTTGTGGAAGAATATATGGAATAGCAGAAATGGCCAAAAGAGTTTGAGTGGAAGGGCTTGTGGAAGAAGATATGGAATGACAATGATGCGATTTTGTTGTGTGATTGTTGTATGTATATTTGAGGTCCTTAGGAAAAGAAGTCCCAGTGAGGTAAAGTGATGGAGACACATCTTAGGTGGAGATGAAAGGAGAACTCGGAGACAAATAGAGCATTATCCATAGTTGGTTTGTGAATGAACATCTGGTGGGAATAACGTTTTCATATCCATATGCCCTCTTTTCTTAGTATTTGTACTAAGGTGAGGTGCATTATATATATCTCATCATTTGTTGGTGGTGTTCCATGTTGCACATGTAGTAGAGTGAGACAACAAAACACCTACATAGAAGCCACATGCTGAGAAGGGGCAATAGATTGAGAGGATAATTTATATTGGAATAGGGGGGAAGATACTTGAGTTTGTGTTGTGGTTGAACATTTGTTGGCCCGTGGCAACGCACAGGCAGTCTCCTAGTATCTCTAGGGGGAGAGATCTCTACGGGGAGGGAATACTCCAGGAAAGAGTAATCTTCAAGGATCCCAGATGCTTGATGTTCAAGAGGAGAGATGCCACATGTCTTCTTGGGGGAAAGACATGTTCATATGTGCTTATTTGCATTAGCTCTGTTCATTTGTTTCTTTGAGCTCTGTTTTTCTGTTCTCTATCTTCTCCCAATATCCCATGCTAGTTTTAGGGGGAGCAAGACATCCAAGGGAAAGAAATTTATTAAATTCGTTGCATATCTTTCTCTTTGGGGACATGTCAATATCTATCCTGGTACTCTGTACTCACTCTACATGTCATCCCAATCTTGGTACTCTTATGGTTTCTTTTGTTTGCTCTAGCTAGTGGGTGCATCTGTGTTATCTAACCTTGTTTACGCAGGCTCATCCCAACCTATCCAACTCAAGACCACAAGGTAAGTATATGCATCATAGTTATGTGTATGAGAAATTCTTGCTGATGTACATACTGCTTGCAAGAAGGACTCATGGGCATGAAGGTACATTTCCCATATTCATATCTTTTGCCCTGATGCATATAGCCAAGATACATGTAACACATTGCTACTCTGTCATGGTTATGCTCTCACATGCTTCTATATTCCATATTCACATGATTGCATACATGTAGGGGGAACCTATGCTTGTTACATGTCTTTCCAAAGCTTTACTTGTTATTCTCTATATCTTTATCTAAAGCTTTGGTGTATGTTGCCATCAATTACCAAAAAGGGGGAGATTGAAAGCACAAGTGCTCCCTAGGTGATTTTGATAATTAATGACAACATATCTCTTGCTGGACTAATACTTTTACCTAGTATGTTTCAGACAAGTTCAACAAATTAAGTGGCATGGACTAAAGGATGTGGAACCCCTTCAAGATGATAAGGACAAAGGATTAGCTCAAGCTTCAAGATCAAGACTCTACATTTTCTATTTTAGTGATCCAAGATCACATTGAGTCTATAGGAAAAGCCAATACTATCAAGAGGGGATGAGGTGTTGCTTGATGAGGTTCTTGCTTTATAGTGCTTAGTGATATGCTCCAAAACCCTCAACTACCTTCCCACATCCACATATGACCTAAACCAAAAGTCAAACCCGGCCCCACCGATTCTTTCTATCCGGCGCCACCGAGTTCAGATGTCATAGCCACTGCCACAAACCCTAGGTAAATCGGTTTCACCGATAGGGATCTCGGTCTCACCAAGATGGGATTGTAATCTCTCTGTGTATGTCCATTACCAAAATCGGTCCCACCGAGATTGAGCAATCGGTACTACCGAGATTACAATGCAAACTTTTTGGTTAGCTTATTACTAAAATCGGTCCCACCGAGTTTGTTTAATCGGTCTCACCAAGTTTGCCTGACCAACTCTCTAGTTAGCTTATTACCAAAATCGGTCCCACCGAGTTTGTGTAATCGGTCTCATCGAGATTACATTATGCCCTAACCCTAACCATATCGGTCCTACCGAGTTGCATCTCAGTCCCACCGAAAATCCTAACGGTCACTAGGTTTGCTAAATCGGTCCGACCGAGTTTCTCAATTCGGTCTCACCGAGATTGGTAAATTATGTGTAACGGTTAGTTTTTTGTGTGGAGGCTGTATATACCCCTCCACCCACTCTTCATTCCTTGAGAGAGCCATCAGAACATACCTACACTTCCAATACACATTTTCTGAGAGAGAACCACCTACTCATGTGTTGAGGCCAAGATATTCCATTCTCACCATATGAATCTTGATCTCTAGCCTTCCCAGGTTGCTTTCCACTCAAATCTTCTTTCCACCAAATCCATATCCTGTGAGAGAGAGTTGAGTGTTGGGGAGACTATCATTTGAAGCACAAGAGCAAGGAGTTCATCATCAACACACCATTTTTTACTTCTTGGAGAGTGGTGTCTCCAAGATTGGCTAGGTGTCACTTGGGAGCCTCCGACAAGATTGTGGAGTTGAACCAAGGAGTTTGTAAGGGCAAGGAGATTGCCTACTTCGTGAAGATCTACCTCTAGTGAGGCAAGTCCTTCGTGGGTGATGGCCATGATGGGATAGACAAGGTTGCTTCTTCGTGGACCCTTTGTGGGTGGAGCCCTTCATGGACTCGCGCAACCGTTACCCTTCATGGGTTGAAGTCTCCATCAACGTGGATGTACGATAGCACCACCTATCAGAACCACGATGAAAACATCCGTGTCTCCAATTGCGTTTGAATTCTCCAAACCCTTCCCTTTACATTCTTGCAAGTTGCATGCTTTACTTTCCGCTGCTCATATACTCTTTGCATGCTTGCTTGATATGTATTGTGTTTGTTAAACTTGTGCCAAAACTCCACTTCAACTTAAAGAAATTAAAAACTGCAACTTTTTGTACTTAGTGTCTAATCACCCCCTCTAGACACCTCTTCTCGATCCTTTCACCTTGTTCTCATGATGAGTCATTTGACTCCAACTATAAACTGTTCAAAAATCAGAATGGTGCAGTATTTGCTAGATATGTTGGCACTAACTGCAGGAACGATTCCCCTATGAAGAAAATCTGGGTTCGCAAAAGGTGCCTTGAAAGTCTACAGGTGAATGTCCTTAGGACACCACCTGTGAAGAATAGGAACCCCAGATCAAATTCTTCATATGGACTAAGTCCTCATATGAATATCATCATGCTAACAACTTTGTTTCGCAGGGAAGAGCTAAAGGCTATGAATATGAGCATTATTCTTCTAATCATTATGTTCATATGTCCTCGAAGATTACTCTGCTTATTCATATGCTTATCCTAACCCCTCTTATGTGAAACGAAATGGACTGGCTTCTATGCCACCTTTCTCGTATGGAGCTCGTAGAGTGATGAACTCTTTGCCACCCCTTCAGATGTGGGTGGTGAAGAAAAGAACTAATCTCTTCTGCAGGGTCAGGTCTCCAGACGTGCGTAATCGTCTAAAGAATTTGCTGGAGACCTGAGTGTGCCTGATAGGACGCAGGCTAACCATGAAGAAATGAACTCTGAATTCTCACGTCCTCATACTGCTTTATCTGTTCTATTGCTTAATGAAATTGATCTGATGATTTGATGTCATATTCTTCACTGATGAAGTATATGAGTTCGTAAGCTGCACTAATTCATCTGCAGGATGATCAACTCAAAGCCATTGAGTGGGTCCTCGATAGTGGATGTACAAATCACATGACTGGTGACAAGAATCTATTGATGGATGCCCCATTATCTCCGTCGCATCTAAAGCATATCATCTTTGCTGAAAAAGGAAAAAGTCAGGTATTGGGTCTAGGTAAGGTTGCGATCACAAAGGATCGACACATGGACAAAGTCATGCTTGTCGAGCCCTTAGGATACAACCTCATGTCTGTCTCAATGCTTCGCAATCTTATTATGGTTGTTGTCTTTGGCAAGTACCGTTGTGTTGTGATTATGGAAGCTGACAATTCCAAAGTCTTTGAAGGCTTTAGGAGAGGAGAGTTGTATATTGTTGATCTCTCTACAGGACCACAACCAGCCGTGTGCCTTTTTGCAAAAGCTTCAGAAGACTGGCTCTGGCATCGACGACTTGGTCATGCAGGCATGAGGAATTTGCACATGCTTGCGAAGAAGAAGCATGTCATTGGCATTGAGAATGTAAAATTCCTCAAGGATCACTTATGCGGAGCCTGTGAAGCTAGAAAGATGACCAAGGCCAAGCATCCAGCGAAGACAATCATGACTACCACTCGACCGTTTGAATTGCTTCATATGGATCTTTTTGGCCCTAATCAATATTCTGTTGTTACAAATGATGCATCTCTATATGGCTTTATTATTGTTGATGATTACTCTCGATACACATGGGTACACATTGTTACTTGCAAACATGAAGTGCAGGAAGTCTTCAAACGATTTTTCTCGAGGGCTTCAACCAACTTCGGTGTGAAGATCAAGCACATCAGAAGTGACAATGGAACTGAGTTCAAGAATTCTAGTCTTCATGACTATCTTGATGAACTTGGTATTACTCATGAGTTATCTGCTCCTTATACTCCTCAGCAAAACAACATCGTGGAGCGCAAGAACAGAACTCTTGTTGAGATGGCTCGCACTATGCTTGATGAATACAAGACACCTCGTCGTATCTGGATTGATGCAATTGATACTGCATGCCACATCATCAACAGAGTATATCTTCACAAATTCTTCAAGAAGACTGCCTATGAACTCCTCACTGGTAAGAAAACCAATGTAAGTTATTTCAAAGTCTTCGGTGCTAAATGTTGGATTAGAGATCCTCATCACAACTCAAAATTTGCACCGAAAGCACATGAAGGTTTTATACTTGGTTACGGAAAGGACTCCCACACCTACAGAGTCTTCAACAGCGTTCTTCACAAGGTTGTTGAAACTATAGAAGTGCGGTCTAATGGCTCGCAAAGACAAAACCTACCTACTGTGATAGATGATCCAGCACCTGAGGAAACTATCAAGTTCAAGGCTACTGAGGATGTCATTCGTACTGAAGAATCTGCTGAAGAATTCATTCCAGAACATGAAGAACATCGAGCTAATGCACCTGAAGAAAATACTGAAGAAAATGGTGCTGAAGAAAATGCTTATCAAATTCATCAACGACAACCAGCTCATCCTCGCATTGCAAAAGAAGTGCAAGTTGAAAAGATCATCAATGACATTAAAGCGCCAGGTTCTCTCAGACGCTCAAAAGCTTCACATTTATCTAACTTTTGTGGGCACTGTGCTTTTGTCTCTATCACAGAGCCCACTAAGGTAGATGAAGCATTTCTGGAGCCTGAGTGGATTCAGGCCATGCAAGAGGAATTACATCAGTTCGAGCTCAACAATATCTGGGAACTGGTCAAACGTCCAGATCCTCGCAAGCACAATATCATTGGCACAAAATGGATCTATCGCAACAAGCAAGACGAAAATGGCCTTGTGGTAAGGAATAAGGCACGGCTTGTAGCTCAAGGCTACACACAGGTTGAAGGAATTGATTTCGATGAAACTTCTGCACCTGTTGCTAGACTTGAGGCTATTCGCATATTACTTGCTTATGCTAACCATCATGATATCACTTTATATCAAATGGGTGAGAAAAGTGCATTCCTCAATGGTAAGCTTGAGGAAGAATTATATGTTGCTCAACCCCCAGGTTTTGAAGATCCAAAGAATCCTGACAAAGTCTTCAGACTCAATAAGGCCCTCTATGGCCTCAAGCAGGCCCCACGGGCGTGGTATGATACTTTGAAGGAATTCCTTATGAAGAAAGGCTTCAAACCCGGTTCACTCGACCCTACTCTTTTCACTAAATCTTATGATGGTGAATTGTTTGTGTGCCAAATATATGTTGATGATATTATCTTTGGTTGTACTGACCAACATTATAGTGATGAATTTGCCTATATGATGAGTGAAGAATATCAATGTCTATGATTGGAGAATTGGAATTCTTATTAGGTCTTCAAATTCATCAACAACGCAATGGCATATTCATATCTCAGGAGAAATACCTGAAGGATGTACTGAGGAAATTTGGCATGCAAGATTGCAAAGGTGTCAAAATTCCCATGCCCACAGATGGCCATCTATGCACTGATGAAAATGGTATCGACTTCGATCATAAGGTATACCGCTCCATGATTGGTTCTTTATTGTACTTATGTGCATCTAGGCCAGATATAATGCTTAGTGTTTGCATGTGTGCCCGATTTCAAGCTACACCGAAGGAATCACACCATAAGGCTATGAAGCATATTCTTCGATATCTAGCTTACACACCAACACTTGGATTATGGTACCCCAAGGGCTCAGCTTTTGATCTCATCGGATATTCTGACTCTGACTATGCTGGTGATCGTTTGGACCGCAAGTCAACATCTGGTACATGTCATTTCCTCGGACGATCTTTGGTCTGTTGGTCCTCGAAGAAACAGAACTGCATATCACTATCTACTGCTAAAGCTGAGTACATTGCCGCTGGTTCTTGCTGTGCTCAATTGCTATGGATGAAGCAAACTCTCAAGGACTACGGCGTCAACATGAAGAATGTGCCTCTCTTCTGTGACAATGAGAGCGCCATCAAGATTGCTCACAACCCAGTTCATCACTCGAAGACAAAGCACATTTAGATTCGTCATCATTTTCTTCGTGATCATGTGTTGAAGGGCGACATTTCTATTGAGCATATGAAGACTAAAGAATAGCTAGCCGATATCTTCGCAAAGCCCTTGGATGAGAAGAGATTTAGCAAGTTGCGGTGTGAGCTAAATATCCTAGAATCTTCGAATGTTCTTTGAAAAGGACACTCATCCTAACACTTATGCAAAATTGATGACTTAGATGTGCAACACATGAAGAAACATTTTTCTTCAATTAATGAAGAATAACACTCTAAGTGTGAAGAAATTAATGAAGAATTTGATTCTTAGAACCCTACGACAATTGTACGCGGTATCTGAAATCATCATTCTTATACGGTGGGTCACGCCACAACCAAAAGTTGAAATTCCTCAGTTGTTCAAATTCTTCAACTTTGCATTGTCTTCACTATTTCCATCGTTTTTCTTCATTGGCTATATATATATGAGTTTATGTCCTCTACAGCATTCACTTATGGCTATTTCTTGAAGTTGGTTTTTCTGCTAAGTGAATGTGATCGGACCCTTCCCCCTCTATGCTAAACTCAACCCAATCTATTCACAAATTCTTCATGTGCGTTCTATTTGAAACTCATTCAAAATCTTCACTATGTCCTTGTCAGCTGAAAAATTTGCGAACGGAAAGTTAAAACTTATCTTATCCAAAATTTTGGCTTTGCCGCTCAAACCATTCCGCATCCGACGTTATACTTATCTATTCACCCACGATCTAACACGATATCCACTTCTCAGTACATGGGTGACACATGTCAAACGAATGAGAAGGGTCAGGGGCACATTCGTCCAAATTCTTCGGGCGAGCAGTTTTTCACCGTGGCTATAAATACGCCTCTTCCTCTTCCTCTCTTCCTTTACTCCGCTCGACCTCTCTCCAGCTCAAGCTTCTCAAACCCTAGCGCCGCCGCTACTTCATCGTCGCCGGTGAGGAAGAGCTTCACTGCCTCGACCTCGTCACCGCCGTACTCATGCCGGCCGCTGTAGCTGTCTTCCTCCGCCGAGTTAGGGCATGGAAGATCTGCACAGACGAACTTCACTTCTCCACCCCACAGTTCGTCGTTACTTTTACTGCCCTTTGTGATTCAAATGATTATCTATAAAATCTTCAAAGGTGTTTTTCTTCAAATCTTCACACACTAAAACACCTCACATGTCATCCATTCTTGATTCATTTATCTAAGATGCAAATTTCTCTTCAAGATTACTCAATTGTGCGGATTTCTGATCTGTACAACTCTGGAACCTAAGACTAAGAACGCTCAGTGAAATTCTTCATGACTCGTCTGGTCAAATTCCTCAAACTTGTTCTTTTTACAAAACCTTCTGAGAACGCATATGACCTCTCCAAATTCCTCGCAACTATACTCTGTTCACAGGTACTCATGTCCGCTGCTGAATCACTAGGTTCTCATCAACTTAACTCATTTGCAGCGTTCCTCGAAGAAAACTTGCATACTTCTTCAGAGAATTCAATTGTTCAAATTCCTCAACTCAAGAAAATGGCTGACGGTAAAAAGCCACAGAAAGGAGGAAAGAGGCCTGAGGTCAACACTGCCTTTGAAATCCCTGATGACATATACAAAGATTACTGCACTCCTGATGAGGACAAGTTTGGAAAAGAGGACAAAAATCAGTGCAAGGTGCGCATACAGAGGATAGAGAGGAGATGGGCAAGAGAGTGGAGGGAATACAGGTACGTTACTCCCAAGTACATGAAGAAATTCGCACTCAATCCTCCATGCCCATGACCTCCATTGGCACCTGGCCAAATAGCTGATCCCACCAGCCTCAAGCGTGGTGAGGATTATCCTGATGAATGGGCCAAGCGCCAGGCCAAGTTGGCTAAACAAGCAAAAGAAGCAGTGAGGAAATTCAACAAAGACTCTGCTGCTGCTGCTGCCGCTGAGGCCTCTGTCAAGCCTAAGAAGGCCATGTCAAAGAAGCCTGCGCACAAGGCAAGTGCTTTGCCTTCAGTGCTCTCAAGACCAAGTTCCTCAACAATGCCCTCAAGGCCAATTCCTCATGCTGATCCTGCTCCTCCAAAGTCCTCAGCAGCTCCTCCAAAGTCCTCAGCTGCTCCGACAAAGTCCTCTGCACCTGTGCATCTTGCCACGTGCCAAAGGACTACATGCATCTCTATTGCCTCAGGATCTTTTGCTAGTTCCTCAGCTGCACCCAATTCTTCAACGGGACCCGATCTGCTGAAGAAAAAGGCCACTGCTGGACGAGGTCCCCGCCCTGGTCCTCAGAAGAAGCAGGTCGCCTTCCAAGTGTTGTCTTAAGAAGACGAAGCTGATGATGAAGAACTTGCTCAGACCATCCGAGATAGGCAAGTCAGGGACGCTAGAGCCAAAGGCACAAATGTGCCACTGCTTTTGGATCCAAGGTTGATCCTCGACTATATTGATCTTTGGCACAAGGACCCAAACACTCCTATGTGTGACTTCAAGTTGTCTCCTGGCAAAAGTCACATGCTGACTGATACGACTCCAACGTATCTACTTTTCCAAACACTTTTGCCCTTGTTTTGGACTCTAACTTGCCTGATTTGAATGGAACTAACCCAGACTGGCGATGTTTTCAGCAAAATTATCATGGTGTTATTTATGTGCAGGAGCAAACGTTCTCGGAAAGACCTGAAACTTCACGGGGCCACTTTTCAAAAAATAAGAAAATACCTGCAAAAGATGAAGGCCAGGGGGCTGTAACATCCCAAATTTTCAATTTGGAATGTTATACACTAGATCATCATTGCATATCATATTTATTGCATTTTGGTTGATCCTAGAAATTTTTCGCAACTCAAGGACCCTCGGAGAGAGTTGGGGATTTCGTTATTTTCATATTTGAGTTGTCTCAAATTTTGAAAAAAGGATCATTTGATTTTATTTATTTTATCTTCAATAATTTCCATTGCAAAAATATGAGAGAGGGAATAAAATTACTTTCCCAAAACAAAGAAATATTGAGGGTTTAATAAAAAAATCAAATAAGATTTTATCCCGAAATTTTTCGCTATTTTATTTGAATTTAGGAAAAATGCGCGCTTCTCAAAATTGCATTTAGGCCCCAAATAAATGTTCACTTTGTCCGGCTTGATTTTAGAAGTCGGGGAAAATTTATTTCGGGATTTTTGGAGTCCGTTTAGTGTTTCTTTTATTTGTTTTTCTGCGCGTTATTATTTAAAAAAACGCGAACTGACTCCGGGCCGTACCCGAGCGGGACTCCTCCCAGGGCAGCCCTTATAAGCCGCCGCTCAAGGCCCGAGCCAGCCCGAGCCGCCCCAAACCCTAGCGTCCGATCCGCGCCGTCGTCCGACCTGCGCCGCCGCCCGCCCGCGTCGCCGCCTCGCCGCGCCGCCGCCGCCCCGCCCGCTCACCGGAGCCGCCCCGCCACCTCGTCGAACCCGCCGCCCGAGGTAGCCGCCGTCGCCGGCGGTTTTCTTTCGAAAACCGCTCGGTTTTCTTAAAAGCCACGGTTTATTTTATTTTATTTAGATTCGTTTTTTTATCAGATCGATTTTATTTCGGTTTATTCTATTTAGCGAGCGTTCGCTCGATTCGTGCGTTTTAACGAATGTGTTCATCGTTTAGATCCAGTTAACGAACGTTCTTTCGTTAAACTGTTCGTCGTTTTTCTTTTTGTCGGATTAAATCCGCGATTTTTCTGATCGCGATTTCTGATCTGATTTTCGTTTTAGTTTATCTTTTCGCTCGTTTATCGGAATCAGGCGATTCAAGCGCCTGGAGTTTCGTCTCGAAACCCTCTTTCCATTTAACCAACTTAAACAAGTTTTTTGCTTCTGTAAAAATTGCCTTAGATCTAGAATAGTAAACGAAGCCTGTTTCTTTTGCCGTTTGTTTTTCGTTGCTTCGTTCGATTTGATTATTTTTGCCAACCAGAGTTCTTAAGTTGAACCCTCTGGTTAGATCTCTTATTTGAGTTTTACCTGTGCATTACTTGAGTACTTATTGTATGCTTGTTTGTTTGCGATATAGTACCCGGAGTGTGCCGCTTGTTACTTCGAATCGCTAGGTTTCCCGGATCATCAGCAAGGCAAGTAACACTTTGATCATACCTTCTACTACCCAGTTTTATTGCATTAGATCAATCCTTACACATTGCATGATTAGGATCTAATTAAATTGTGGGTTTGGGAAGTAGTTGAGTTAGTACCTATTACCAGTTTATTATCAAACCTTTGGGAGTTACTTCTACGTTTGCTTATTATTGCTATGCTATGCTAGTAGACGTGGATTGGGTGAGTGATATCCATGAAAGATGTGAGATTTTTAAATTAATGGTTTACCTAAGGTGGCAACTTAAATACACATCTGGGTGGATTGAGGTACATGGGTATTCCAGGATTGCCTGTTTTCTTTTGGACCGCCACCCAGGCTCAAAGGGATCATGAGATTTTTCATGCTAGAAACTTCCGTGTGCAGCCACAAGCTATTATGGGCTCTAGCATAGTTGACTAAGTCGTGCGAACTCTTACAGTGGTAGACTAGCAGATGTAGGGGATGTAGGTGGTACGGTCTACCCATCGTAAGGTGCTAGTGCTGCTGAAAGACTATGTCTCGATCATCCATTTCTCAAACACCATGTAGTGCGAGAAACCAAATGGAGGCGACCGAGTCTTGTGGGGAAAAGTGCGCAAACCTCTGCAGAGTGTATAAACTAATCATGGTTAGCCGTGTCCCCGGTTATGGACATCTTGAGTATCTAGTACCTGGATTATCATGTGAATCTCAACATGTTACTATAAAATTTAATTTGATGGGTTTGTTTAATGATGTTACTTAATTGGGATTGAGGATGCTGTCAAGCATTCTCAATGTTCAACAACCACCATAATAGTTAAATAAAATTTATTCCTTTGCAGTAGGGAAAAATTGGCTTTACCCAAAACTGTAACCATAGAGCTTTCCACCAGCCAAATATGCATATAGTATAGCTATTTCATTCCATTATTTTCTATGTGTTACATTGCCAGCATATTCCATGTGCTGACCCGTTTTCGGGCTGCAACGTTAACGTTGCAGACTTTTCAGACGATGATTAAGGAGTTTTAGGTCGTGGTTCTATACTCAGTGATGCCGTTGGAGTTGATGGACTCACTTATCTTCCAAGCATTCCGCTGTTATCATTATTAGATGGCCTTAAGCCATATTTATTGTAATAAGTTCTCTATTGAGACACTCGATGTAATAAGTGTGATTGCTACTCTGTTATAAACCCTTCAAGTACTATGTGGTGTCAGCATTACTGATCCAGGGATGACACCGGAGCCCAGAGATTGGACTGTTTGAGGTCTGATCGCTACAAGATGGTATCAGAGCACACGCTGACTATAGGACACGACCACTAAGCTAAAGACCTAGATCACTACTCCCTCTCTTCTCTTCTGACCTCTCATCTTTTCTACCCTTTAGGATGGCGGATGCAAGGAACAAGTTCACGCAACCAGATGAACATACACCCTTTGGACGTCACTTGAAGGAAGTCACTAGATACCTGAACATAGGAGTACCAAGCTTCACCGGAACCTACAACGCCACTTTACCTGAAGAAGAGCGCTGGATGATTCAAGTTCAAGTTCCAGGAAGGACGTTCATGCCAGTCACCGAGCCCATAGAGTTTTCCTTTGATGCACCAACTTGGAGTCTAGGAAAGAGCATGGTAGGTCACATCGCCATGGGACGCATTGGAGAAGTCTACCGAAATGATCTCAAGGATACTATCTACCAGATTTGTGGGCGCCGAGATGAGCACTGGGAGATGATCAGCACTAGGAAGGATAGATCAATTTCAGCTTTTATCCAGGAGTTAAGCCAGCACATTCGACGTCAGGAGAACCAGATGTGCGCCGACATGATAGACCTGAAGAAGGCAAAGACAAGAATCAAGGAACTGGAGGAAGAACTCTAGGCTACACGTGAAGATTATGAAGAGGAAATCAAAGTATTAGTGGGGAAGAATGACGATCTGATCAAGAAGATCGGAATATTTATGGGAGGCCCTACACCGATAGAAGAAGACGAAGAACCCAAGGAGATTCGCCCGGAAGACTACATCATCATCGACGACACCGACTCGGATCCAGATGATAGCGATGATGACTACATTGATGAAGCTGGAGCAGATATCATGGAGTCTGCAACCGAAGAATATTTCTAGTAGACCACCTCATCAGTAGTAGTAGTCCAGCATGTAAATATAGTAGTCCGAGCACTTTTGCGATAGTTAGATTGATTGTATGCCCTTGTTTGATTGAATGAAGTGAATTGTTTGCTTTTGCCTCATGTGCATATGGGTAGTGTTTTCTCTTTAGACCCCCTCTATTCTTAAATCTCATCTTTTCTAAACCCTCAGATGCCTCCGAGACGTGACCCCAGATTTACCTTTCCACCGGAGGTCACCCAGTTGATCCAGCAGCAGAACACATTGATGCAGTTGCTAGACCAGAATAAGAATCAGGGGAACAACAACAACAACCCACCACCACCTGTTGATCACTTTGCCTGTTTTCTTAGGCTGAATCCGCCGGTGTTTTCCAGTAGCACCGAGCCGATAGTAGTAGATGATTGGCTCCGCAAGACAGCTAGAGAGTTGACCACAACAGGATGCATTGATGCTGAGAAGGTGAAGTTTGCCACACATCATCTTGAAGGACCCACAGCATCATGGTGGGAGAATTTCACAGCCACTTTCCCTGTCGATACTATCACATGGGACCAGTTTCAGCAGGCTTTTCGAACTGCCCATGTTTCAGCAGGAGCTATGGCCATGAAGAAGCGAGAGTTTCGCAACTTGCGCCAAGGAGGACGGACAGTTGGCCAGTATGTGGAGGACTTTAGTAAGCTAGCACGTTATGCCCCGGATGACGTTGCTACGGATGCCGCTAAGCAGGAGAAGTTTCTGGAAGGACTGAATGATGAGTTGAGCATGCAGTTGATGGTAGCAACCTTCAACAACTACCAGGAGTTGGTAGATCGTGCTCTTATGATTGAAGGGAAGCAGCAGCAAATTGAGAACCGCAAGAGGAAGTATGGACAAGGAAAGTATAATTCAGGAGCTCAGCAGAAGCCACGTTTTACCCCTAGACCGGGAGGACATTTTTAGCATACCCATGCAGGAGGTAGCTCGCACAATCACAATGGCCCCAAAAATGGTAATGGGAATGGAGGAAGCAATGGCTAGAACCGCACCAACCCATCAACCCCAGCCAAGAAAGACCTGAGCCAAGTCACTTGTTTTAAGTGCCAGAAGACCGGACATTATGCCAATGAATGTCCTGAATCACAGAATGGAAATGGCAATGGAAGCTCTGGCAAGAAGCCGAACCCTTTCAACAGGGGGCAGGTGAACCATGTTAACGTGGAGGAGGTTGAAGAGCAGCCGGATGCAGTAATCGGTAAGTTTTTGGTTAAGTCATTTACTGCACCCGTTCTTTTTGATACTGGTGCATCGCATTCATACGTATCAAGGGGATTTGTGGATAAGTATAAACTGCCAACCCAAGCCCTTAGGTCACCCATGTTAGTAACCTCGCCTGGAGCAGAATATATGGCTAGTCTATGGTGCGATCGGTTACCATTAAGGATTGGTAACTATGTTTTTCCCTTGGACCTAATAGTATTGGAATCCCAAGGGTTGAATGTGATATTAGGCATGGATTGGTTGTCAAAGTATGAAGGGAATATTGAATGTGCTAGTAAGTCAATTTTTCTTACCACCCCAGTAGGGAGAAGGATCAAGTATGTATCCCGACATGTGCCAAAGAGGACTCAAATAAATTGTTTAACCGGAGTTGTGCAGGAGGAAGTACTAGTAGTGAAGGATTTCCCCGAAGTATTTCCAGAAGAGTTGCCAGGCATGCCACCGAATAGAGATATTGAGTTTTTGATTGAGCTATTGCCAGGCACAGGGCCAATATCAAAGAGACCATATAGGATGCCTGCAAAGGATTTGGTGGAAATTAAGAAGCAAATTAAGGAGTTACTGGATAAAGGATATATCCGGCCAAGTTCTTCACCTTGAGGATCGCCAGTACTTTTAGTGGAGAAGAAGGATGGATCGTTAAGGATGGTTGTCGATTATCGAGGATTGAATGAAGTAACCATCAAGAAGAAGTACCCCCTACCGATGATCAATGATCTGTTTGATCGATTGCAAGGAGCTAAGGTATTTTCCAAGATCGATCTGCGATCAGGATACCACCAGTTGAAGATTCGGGAACAGGATATACCCAAGACGGCTTTTACCACCAGGTATGGGCTGTACGAGTATACCGTTATGTCATTTGGTCTGACTAATGCACCTGCATATTTTATGAACATGATGAACAAGGTGTTTATGGATTTCTTGGATAAGTTCGTCGTAGTGTTCATTGATGATATCCTGGTTTACTCAAAGAATGAAGAGGAGCATAAGGAACATTTGCGTTTGGTTCTTGGAAAGCTCAGAGAACATCAATTATATGCCAAATTTAGCAAAATGTGAGTTTTGGTTGAAGGAAGTTGGATTTCTCGGACATGTTATATACGGAGAAGGTATAGCAGTAGATCCCACTAAAGTTGATACCGTGACCAAGTGGGAAGCACCAACCACCGTGGGAGAGATCCGGAGTTTTCTTGGACTCGCAGGATACTACCGGAGGTTTATTGAGAATTTCTCAAAGATTGCGAAGCCTATGACGGAGTTGTTGAAGAAGGATACCAAGTTCATATGGACGGAGGAATGTGAGGCTAGTTTTCAGGAGTTGAAGAAACGTTTGGTTACTTCACCAGTGTTGATTTTGTCAGACCAGACCAAGGATTATGAGGTGTATTGCGACGCTTCACGTCGAGGACTTGGAGCAGTACTTATGCAGGAAGGGAGAGTTGTTTCATATGCCTCACAACAGCTTAAGCCTCATGAGTTGAATTATGCTACACATGATTTGGAGTTAGCAGTCGTAGTGCATGCACTGAAGACTTGGAGACATTTTCTGATTGGAAACCATTGCGAAGTGTATATGGATCATAAGAGTTTGAAGTATATTTTCACACAGAAGGAGTTGAACCTCAAACAAAGGAGATGGTTGGAGCTCATCAAGGATTATGATATGAAATTGCATTATCACCCCGGAAAGGCTAACGTAGTAGCTGACACATTAAGCCGTAAGAGCCATGTCAACACCCTAATGACGGGAGAATTACCAAGGGAGTTAGCCGAAAATCTTTGAGAGTTATGTTTAGAAATAGTTTCAAGAGGCTATGTAGCAGCATTGGAGATTCAGTCTACATTGACGGATAAAATCAGAGAAGCCCAAAGGACTGACAAGGAGATTGCTTCTATTAAGGAGAAAATTAGCAAAGGAAAATCTAAGGGATTTTGTGAGGATGAGCACGATACCTTATGGTTTGAAGACCATGTCTATGTACCAAATGATCCAGAGATTAGAAAGCTAATTCTGCAAGAGGCCCATGATTCACCATATTCGATTCACCCAGGAAATACCAAGATGTATTTGGATTTGAAGGATATTTTCTGGTGGACCGGAATGAAGAAGGATATTGCGGAGTACGTAGCAGTTTGTGATGTATGTCAGAGAGTGAAGGCAGAGCATCAGAAGCCAGCAGGATTGCTACAACCATTACCGATACCCGAATGGAAGTGGGATAAGCTAGGCATGGATTTTATTACAGGATTGCCCAGAACACGTTCAGGCTATGACTCGATATGGGTTGTAGTCGATCGTTTAACAAAGGTAGCTCATTTCATTCCAGTGAAGACTACCTATACCAGTGCAAAGTTGGCAAAGATATACATGACCAGGATCATATGTCTGCATGGAGTTCCAAGGAGCATTGTATCAGATAGAGGAACCTAGTTTACTTCAAAGTTCTGGAATCAGTTGCATGAGACTTTGGGAACCAGACTAGAGTTTAGCACAACTTTCCACCCGCAGAAAGATGGACAGACTGAGAGAGTCAACCAGATCTTGGAGGATATGCTAAGAGCTTGTGCGCTAGATTACGGATCTAGTTGGGATGAGAATTTTCCATATGCAGAGTTCTCTTACAACAACATCTATCAATCCAGTTTGAAGATGGCCCCTTTCGAAGCCTTGTACGGAAGGAGGTGCAGGACCCCATTGTCCTGGGATGAAGTTGGAGATCGCCAGTTGTTTGGATCGGATCTCATAAAGGAATCTGAACAGAAAGTGAAATTAATTCGCGACAGGCTAAAGGTAGCTTAATCCAGGCAGAAGAGTTATGCAGATTCTAAACGCAAGGAGACAGTTTACGAAGTCGGAGACCGAGTCTATCTTCGAGTATCACCACTTCGAGGAGTTAAGCGCTTTGGAGTTAAGGGAAAGTAAGCGCCACATTTTGTAGGACCATATCGAGTTTTGGAACGTATGGGAGAAGTGGCCTACAAGTTGGAATTGCCTGAAGGATTGTCAGGAGTTCATGATGTATTCCACGTTTCCCAGTTGAAGAGGTGCCATGCGGAGATGGCTGATATACCACTAAGAGATACAGTGCCATTGGAAGCGTTTCAGTTGGACATTGATTTGACCTATGAGGAGAAACCCATCAAGATTCTTGAGTATGCCAGCCGAGTAACCCGCAGCAAGGTTATCAAGTTTTGCAACAATTGAGCCGCCACACGGAGGATGAAGCCACCTGGGAGCGAGAGGAAGATTTGCTGAAAGACCACCCTCACCTATTTTCTAGCCAACCCGAATCTCGAGGGCGAGATTCATCTTAAGGAGGGTAGGTTTGTAACATCCCAAATTTTCAATTTGGAATGTTATACACTAGATCATCATTGCATATCATATTTATTGCATTTTGGTTGATCCTAGAAATTTTTCGCAACTCAAGGACCCTCGGAGAGAGATGGGGATTTCGTTATTTTCATATTTGAGTTGTCTCAAATTTTGAAAATAGGATCATTTGATTTTATTTATTTTATCTTCAATAATTTCCATTGCAAAAATATGAGAGAGGGAATAAAATGACTTTCCCAAAATAAATAAATATTGAGGGTTTAATAAAAAATCAAATAGCATTTTATCCCGGAATTTTTCACTATTTTATTTGAATTTAGGAAAAATGTGCATTCTTCAAAATTGCATTTAGGCCCCAAATAAATGTTCACTTTGTCCGACTTGATTTTAGAAGTCGGGGAAAATTTATTTCGGGATTTTTGGAGTCTGTTTAGTATTTCTTTTATTTGTTTTTCTGCGCATTATTATTTAAAAAAACGCGAACCGACTCCGGGCCGTACCCGAGGGGGACTCCACCCGGGGCAGCCCTTATAAGCCGTCGCCCGGGGCCCGAGCCAGCCCGAGCCGCCCCAAACCCTAGCGCCCGATCCGCGCCGCCGCCCGCCCGCGCCGCCGCCGCCCACGCCGCCGCCCCGCCGCCCCGCCCGCTCGCCGGAGCCGCCCCTCCGCCTCGCCGGATCCGCCGCCCGAGGTAGCCACCATCGCCGGCGGTTTTTTTAAAGCCGCGGTTTATTTTATTTATTTTTAGATTCGTTTTTTTATCAGATCGGTTTTATTTCGGTTTATTCTATTTAGCGAGCGTTCGCTCGATTCGTGCGTTTTAACGAACGTGTTCGTCGTTTGGATCCAGTTAACGAACGTTCGTCCGTTAAACTGTTCGTCGTTTTTCTTTTTCTCGGATTAAATCCGCGATTTTTTTGATTGCGATTTCTGATCTGATTTTCGTTTTAGTTTATATTTTCGCTCGTTTATCGGAATCAGGCGATTAAAGCGCCTGGAGTTTCGTCTCGAAACCCTCTTTCCATATAACCAACTTAAACAAGTTTTTGCTTCTGCAAGAATTGCCTTAGATCTAGAATAGTAAACGAAGCCCGTTTCTTTTGCCGTTTGTTTTTCGTTGCTTCGTTCGATTTGATTCTTTTTGCCAACCGGAGTTCTTAAGTTGAAACTTCTGGTTAGATCTCTTATTTGAGTTTTACCTGTGCATTAGTTGAGTACTTATTGTATGCTTGTTTGTTTGCGATAGAGTATCCGGAGTGCGCCGCTCGTTACTTCGAATCACTAGGATTCCCGGATCATCAGCAAGGCAAGTAACACTTTGATCATACCTTCTACTACCCAGTTTTATTGCATTAGATCAATCCTTACACATTGCATGATTAGGATGTAATTAAATTGTGGGTTTGGGAAGTAGTTGAGGTAGTACCTATTACCTGTTTATTATCAAACCTTTGGGAGTTACTTCTACGTTTGCTTATTATTGCTATGCTATGCTAGTAGACGTGGATTGGGGGAGTGATATCCATGACAGATGTGAGATTTTTAAATCAATGGTTTATCTAAGGTGGCAACTTAAATACACATCTGGGTGGACTGAGGTACCTGGGTATTCCAGGATTGCCTGTTTTCTTTTGGACCGCCACCCAGGCTCAAAGGGATCATGAGATTTTTCATGCTAGAAACTTCCGTGTGCAGCCACAAGCTATTATGAGCTCTAGCATAGTTGACTAAGTCATGCGAACTCTTACAGTGGTAGACTAGCAGATGTAGGGGATGTAGGTGGTACGGTCTACCCATCGTAAGGTGCTAGTGCTTCTGAAAGACTATGTCTCGGTCATCCGTTTCTCAAACACCGTGTAGTGCGAGAAACCAAACGGAGGCGATCGAGTCTTGTGGGGAAAAGTGCGCAATCCTCTGGAGAGTGTATAAACTAATCATGGTTAGCCGTGTCCCCTGTTATGGACATCTTGAGTGTCTAGTACCTTGATTATCATGTGAATCTCAACATGTTACTATAAAATTTAATTTGATGGGTTTGTTTAATGATGTTACTTAATTGGGATTGAGGATGCTATCAACCATTCTCAGTGTTCAACAACCACCATAATAGTTAAATAAAATTTATTCCTTTGCGGTGGGGAAAAATTGGCTTTACGCAAAACTGTAACCATAGAGCTTTCCACCAACCAAATATGCATATAGTATAGCTGTTTCATTCCATTATTCTCTATGTGTTACATTGCCAGCATATTCCATGTGCCAACCCGTTTTCGGGCTGCAACGTTAATGTTGCAGACTTTTCAGACGACGATTAAGGAGTTTTAGGTCGTGGTTCTATACTCAGTGATGCCGTTGGAGTTGATGGACTCACTTATCTTCCAAGCTTTCCGCTGTTATCGTTATTAGATGGCCTTAAGCCATATTTATTGTAATAAGTTCTCTATTGAGACACTCGATGTAATAAGTGTGTGATTGCTACTCTGTTTTAAACCCTTCAAGTACTGTGTGGTGCAAGCATTACTGATCCAGGAATGACACCGGAGCACAAAGATTGGACCGTTTGAGGTCTGGTCGCTACAAGATGGTATCAGAGCACACGCTGACTGTAGGACACGACCACTAAGCTAAAGACCTAGATCACCACTAAGCTTATCATTATGAAGAACTTAAGAGATCCAAAAACCAAGATCTATCCCTCAACTACGAGGGGAGGTAAGGAACTGCCATCTAGCTCTGCACTTGATTCACCTTTTGTTATGAGTAAGTTTGCGACACCTACACCTGCTTGTGCTATTCGTTCTGATATGTCGCATGTTATTGATGATGCCACTTCTGCTATGCATGATACTTATGATGAAACTACCTCTATGTCTGATACTAGTATGCCACTTAGTGATTTTCTTGATGAACAAATTTCTAGGGCTAGGGAGATTGAAAATATTGAATCTGATGATACTGATGAAAGTGATGATGATGAATCACTTGTTATTCCTAAGGGCTATGTTTTTGATCAAGAAGCTTCTTTCGCTATCTTAGCTTGCAAAAATAGAAATGAACTTAAAAGGTTATTAGCTAAATGGAGTAAGCAATCTCTAAATGATAGAATGAAACCTGACCCTGCTTTTGCTACTTCACCTATCTTTGTTACTGATAAGGATTATGAATTCTCTGTTGATCCTGATATAATTACTTTGGTTGAATCTGATCCTTTTCATAGTTATCAATCTGAAACTGTTGTGGCACATCTTACTAAATTGAATGATATAGCTACCCTGTTTACTAAAGATGAGAGAACTCGTTACTTTTACATCCTCAAAATATTTCCATTCTCATTAAAGAGTGATGCTAAGATATGGTTTAATTCTCTTGATCCTGGTTGTGTGCATAGTCCCCAGGATATGATTTATTACTTCTCCGCTAAATATTTCCCTGCTCATAAGAAACAAGCTGCTCTAAGGGATATATATAATTTTTTGCAAATTGAAGAAGAGAGTCTCCCACAAGCTTGGGGGAGACTTCTCCAACTACTTAATGCTTTGCCTGATCATTCTCTTAAGAAAAATGAAATACTTGATATCTTTTATAATGGACTAACCGATGCCTCTAGAGGTTACCTGGATAGTTGTGTTGGTTCTGTTTTGAGGGAAAGAACACCGGATGTAGATGAAATTCTATTGAATAATATGTTGACAAACGAAAATAATTGGACACCTCCGGAGCCAATTCCCGAGCCTATTACTAAACCAACTCCGAAGAAGAGGGGTATTATATTTCTCAGTCCTGAAGATATGCAAGAGGCAAAGAAATCTATGAAAGAAAAGGGTATTAAAGCTGAATATGTTAAGAATTTACCTCCTATTGAAGAAATACATGGTCTTAATTTACCGCCTATTGAAGAAACATATAATCTTAATCCATTACCTATTGAAGAAACTCATGGTCTTGATAACCCGACATAGGTAGTAATGGTAAATTCTCTCTATAGATATGATAAAGCTAAAATCCCATTTACTAAATTTGCTAGACCATGCTTAGATGAGTTTGATAAATTTATGGCTAAGCAAGAAGACTTTAATGCTTATTTTGGTAGACAATTGAAATACAATTCAAATATGCTTGAACACTTGGGTGATTATATGGCTAATGTCAAAGGTGAACTTAAAATTATTAGTAAACATGCTTCTATGGTTACCACTCAAGTAGAACAAGTACTTAAAGCTCAAAATGATTTGCTCAATGAATTGAATAGTAAAGATAATGATAATGCTGTTAGAGTGCCTACTAGAACTGGTAGAATGACTCAGAAGCCTTTGTATCCTGAATGCCACCCTAAGAGAATTGAGCAAGATTCTTAGAGAATAAAATAGATGCACCTAGTCCCTCTAAAAGGAAGAAAAAGAAAAATGATAGGACTTTGCATGCTTCTAGTGATCCTATTGTTGAAACACCTGAGAATCCAAATGATATTTCTATTTCTAATGCTGAAACACAATCTGGTAATGAACCTGAAACTAGTGATAATGTTAATAATAATGTTCATAATGATGCTCAACCTAGTAATGATAATGATATAGAAATTGAACCTGTTGTTGATCTTGATAACCCACAATCAAAGAATCAACGTTATGATAAAAAAGACTTTGTTGCTAAGAAACATGGTAAAGAAAGAGAGCCATGGGTTCAGAAACCCATGCCTTTTCCTCCCAAATCATCCAAGAAAAAGGATGATGAGGATTTTGAGCGCTTTGCTGAAATGATTAGACCTATCTTTTTGTGTATGCGATTAATTGATATGCTACCAATCCTTATGCTAAGTACATGAAAGATATTATTACAAATAAAAGAAAAATACCAGAAGCTAAAATACCAAAGAAACTTTTAAGGTTGGAATACCAAAGAAACTTGGAGTTCTCGACGTACCAACTATACCATGCTCCATTAAAAGAAATTATGTTAAAACCGCTTTATGTGATCTTGGAGCCGATGTTAGTGTTATGCCTCTCTTCTTATATCATAGACTAGATGTGAATAAGTTGACACCTACTAAAATATCTTTACAAATGGCTGATAAATCAACTGCTATACCTGTCGGTATTTGTGAGGATGTGCATGTTGTAGTTGCAAACGTTACTATTTTAACGGACTTTATTATTCTTGATATTCCCGAGGACGATAGTATGTCTATTATTCTTGGAAGAACCTATTTGAATACTGCAAGGGCTGTTATTGATTGCACTAAAGGTAATGTCACTTTTCATGTTAATGGTAATGAGCATACGGTACACTTTCCGCGGAAACAACCTCAAGTTCATAGTATCAACTCTATTGGAAAAATTCCATCGATTATATTTGGAGGTTTTGAATTTCCTCTTCCTACTGTCAAGAAGAAATATGATATTCTTGTTATTGGGGATGTGCATATCCCCGTTGAGGTAACATAGTGTTATTTGAAATTTCTCCAGTTCCATGTTATTCGGAATGAGTTCGTTAACAAGACTTGATCAACCTTGTTAGAGGATTCCTTTTGATGATCATGAGATGGATGAAACTAGAAGGCACAACCTTATGTACCCCACTTTTACTTTCTGTTACTCATATTAAATAAAATAAAAATAAATATTTTTCTGTCTGTTATCTGATTATCCGTGCAATATAAAAATACCCCTAAAATAAAAGTTCTCCAAATGCCCTTAAATTTAAATATGATTTTTTTCTAGAATCTTTGAGTATATTTGGCACTGAGAACACAGCAGGGGGGTCAACC
This sequence comes from Triticum dicoccoides, assembly GCF_002162155.2. Classification (NCBI taxonomy): domain Eukaryota; kingdom Viridiplantae; phylum Streptophyta; class Magnoliopsida; order Poales; family Poaceae; genus Triticum; species Triticum dicoccoides. The sequence continues at coordinate 306,988,670 of NC_041392.1, read as the reverse complement.
ACCTGCCCATGAGGGTGGAGGGTGCGCCCTACCCCCTGGGCGCGCCCCCTGCCTCGTGGGCCCATGGTGGCCCTCCTCCACCTATTCTTTCACCCATACACTTCTTCTTCCTCCCACAAACACGAATAACCATCTCAAACCCGAGTCCAAGCTCGTTTTGCTGCCATTTTCGATCTCCTTGCTCAAAGCACCTCTCACAAAACTGCTTGAGGAGATTGTTCCTTGGTATGTGACTCCTCCATTTGTCCAATTAGTTTTTTTCTAGTGCTTTATTCATTGCAAATTTTTGCTGCTTAGGTGACCCTGTTCTTGATCTTGCATGTCAAATTTATATAGTCAAAAGTAGTTTTGATGCATGATATAGGCCCTAGGCACTTGTAGGAGTAGTTGCTATCAATATTATTGATTTTGGTTTACTTTTATTTTGAAGTCACTAAAAATTTTCAGAATTTTTCACAGGAAGAAATATGCTTAGGAAAATGTTCCAAGGTGGTTCTTCAAGGAAGCAAGGACCCAGGCTTGCAATGCGTGATGCTGATGACGAGCCACCAAGAGACGCTCTAGTGCGTCCTTGTGAATGGCCTTCTGAGAACTTTATGGATCGAGCGGGAATTAAGGAAAGAATTCAACGCATATTTGCGTCCGCTGATCTTGTGAGCTCCCAGGAAGAGAACTGCAGCCAGTATCACAACCTCACCAGTACCTATGTGAGGAGGTTTGAATTTTCAACTTCACGTAATTCTCCAACTGTCCTGTTTGATCTTTATTATAAATCTTACACTGTGGAGTTAGAGGATTTTACCACTGCATGCAAACTTCCACAATGGGGTAGTATAAGGGATCCTTTCAAATATGAATTTAGAGATTTTCTTGCTAGCATAACTATGGGAGAATCTAGAGATATTACACAAGCTACCATAGGGAGCATTCACTTTCCTGCTATACATTATTTTGCTCTCTTCATATGTAGATGCATCAATGGTAAAGATGAGGCATGTCATATGTGTGTCCCTGACCTCAGTATTCTTAGGAGTGTTGTGTTAGGAGACCAATCTTATAATTTGGGAGCCATTGTTGCACGTAGGTTGCATCTTAATATATTTAATGGAGATTTCTTTGGTGGAATTTATGCAAACCGTATAGCTAATTTTCTTGGTGTAGCCATACGCGAAGATGATATTGAATTACCTACTGCTTATCTAGATTTTAATGCTATGGTTCACCACCAGTTTGTCAAGAGGAATGCATCACCTCTCCAGTATTGACTAATCTTTGACAGATGTCGTGCTGTCCGTATTACTCTCCCTGCTCCTGCCTTCTTTGATTATCAGGCAAGAGCAAGATATACAATTACAAGAGAGGAGGTAGATGAGTATGAGATGAGAGAGGAGGCCGCCCGTCGCCACACTGCAGCTCAGCAGGCGATAGCCGCTGCATCACAGTATGACCCCAGCTATTATTATGGATATCGGCCAGGCCAGCCGTGGCCATAGACCAACTTAGGCCAAAAGCCTAAGCTTGGGGGAGTACGTATTTCCCACTGACATTACATTTATGTTCACACACTCATTGCTAGATGTCGGTGCTCATACTTTTTCATTGTATCATCCATGCTAGTTTAATTTCCTTTTTATGCTTTCTTCTTGTGTGTTTAATAAACCTTAAGAAAAACCAAAAAAATTAGTTGTAGCTTTTAATCAGTTTAATTTCCATGCTTGTAGTAGTAATTAAAAAGAAAACCCAAAAATATTTCATGTTCTTCTTTTGCTTGTTGGGAGCTTTCCCGTCTAAATAGTTTTTATTTCTTTTCTTTCCTTTGGGGGTCCATAGGAGAAGACCATAATTAAATTGTTGAAATGGCTCCTATATGCATTATTATTTATCTGACAAAAGAGCCCGTATTGCCTTGTCTTCTCCTGTTTATTAAATGCCTGCAGATTCCATCTTAGTCCAATGCACGTGCACTATTATTATTATTATTCACACTATTCGGTCGTGCAAGTGAAAGGAAATTATGCTGATATATGATGGACTGGCTGAGATGAGAAAAGTTGGTATGAACTCAACCTCTTTTGTTTTTATAAATATGATTAGTTCATCATTCCTGATTCAGCTCTGAAGAAACTCACCCCACTTCGTGTGTACGTGAAGAAATTCCAGCCACTAGTGCTGAAGAAAGTGCTGCTGCTGAACATCTGAAGACGCAGACTGCCACTAAATAGGAACCAGAAATTCCTCAGCCTGAAGAACCTGAGATTGCGATTCGTGAGGTTGTGATGCAACTCACTGACACTCCTCTACTCAAGCTAAAGGATCCATTCTCTAGGAAGCAAAAATTCAAGGTTGATTATTTCTTTGGCGAGCACGTACTCTTCACAGACTACAACCCCTATGACTCTGCTCGCATTAGGAAAAGGCGTTTCTGGACTGCCAGCCAGGGTACTTTCTATTCCTCAATGCTGTTTAACAAAGACAAAATCTTCTACCATGAGCACATTCCTCACGTGGATATGGAATCACTGCCGTGCTTCGAGCCAGTCCTCAGTGTTCTTCACGACGTTGGACTGTTAAATTTATGCACTAACATCTGTGATTGGAATGAAGAACTCATTCTTCAATTGTATGTGCCGCTGCACATCACAGGAGATTCTGAAGATGTGAATTCATGGGTGCTGGACTGGATGTCTGAAAACACTCACTACACAGCACCGGCTACTGAATTGCTTTATGCTTTACCACTCAGTCCTCCCCTTGAAGCTGCTCGTTGCATTTATAGTGAACCTGAGCTTACAAATCACTACATGCATGTTCTGATGAAGCCTTTGAAGCCAGGTCAGGCCCCATGAACCAAATTCCCCGTGAAGGAATTACTATATGTGCCTCAGACTGTCTATCGCATTCTGACAAGGACAATGAGTCCCATCAAAGGCCATGACTCATCTGATGAGGAAATAGTTGGCGTCATGAAGAATCTGCTATTCAACATCATACATAGCATTCCTATCAACTATCACGACTTCTTCATGAGGACTCTGGCAAATGATGCACTTCCTCCGTTTGAGCTGAAGCCTTATGCACCTTGGATTATGAGATTCCTCAGGACAAGGTCTTCACTCAACTACAAGGCTGATTTTCAGAATCACCTTAGCTATCTGCCCCCGATTGAAGTCCTCAAGCAGGTTTTTGCTTCAACTGATGAAAAGGGCAAGGCCCCTGCTGTCATTGATGAAGGCATTCGTCCATTGGATGGTCAGTTTCACAAAGCTGCATCTTATTCCACCAATGATGACTCTGCCACACATGACTCTGCTGCCAATGCACCCAAGTCTACTCCTCAAGCCACTGCTCCTCGTGTGATGACTGACCGTGAGCTTCTGCTTAGTCTTCACCAGAAGGTGGATCAAAACCATAAATGGGTTAAGTGTTAGTTTGGTTCATTTCTTCACAACATGACTGCTACACACAATGCAGTGAAGAAAAACCATTACTACCTCCATAAAGTCTTCGGTCGCACCTGGGCCATTCTGTCACATCTGTATGGTGAAGACGATCTCAAGGCAATGGGTCTCAAGGAATATTTTGACTGGTCTGCACCTCCACCGAAGAAATACAAGAAGGTCAAGGTTCCTCCTTTGGTGTCCAGCTCCTATTCTTCATCCCGCGACACCGACGAGCATGAAGACTTGGACGACACTGCAGTAGGCCCTTCCACAACAAACGACCCCAACAACGCTGGCGCTCCTTCATCAACTTGATATTCTTCAGGGGCGTTAGTCCTCATTTTCGATCCTTTTGGTCATTCGATGACAAAGGGGGAGAATTTTGAGTTAGTCTTCAAGCGGGTCTATCTATATGGACGTGTTGTTGATTTTTTGCTAAGTTACAACTCTCGTTCTTCTAAAACTTTATTGGATGGAGTTGTAAACTTAAAACCGATGGTTCTCTGATACTTTTGATGTTTTTTTTCTGCATGATTATTCCTCATATATATTAATGCACGCATGCTGAATTACATCAGTCACCATATTTCATCATGCATTACAAGATATAGGGGGAGATCTCCATGATTCTACTCTTCAAGTGTGCCATGCTTCAAAAGAAAATTCCTCATCATGCACATCTTCAGGGCGAGTTCTTCTATATCTTGCAATCAAATTCCTCAATATCAGTATTTACACTTCATATGTTTATCCCCGTTGAAAACTTAACCCACCAAAAAGGGGGAGATTGTAAGTGCATCTAGTACCCCTTAGTGATTTTGGTGTATTGAAGACTTATAGGTTAAGGGACTAATGTGTTTTAAAGTGTACACAGGTCTATAAGTCTATAAGGAGTTTGATATTTACAGAGAAAGTCGACCCCTAAAAATGAAGTTCTTCGACTGAAGACTTTGGATTTCTGAAGACTTTGAAAGTGAAGAAATTGCTGCAATCCTGAAGACTTGGTATTCATTTGAGGAACATGAAGCGTGAAGACTTTTGTTTTTTTTAGTTTCATTTTCTCTTTCTTGAGTTTTAGGAAACACCGTACTGTTAAAGGGGGTCGAGGAAATACTAAGGAAAAATTTCCATCTGATGCTCAACTCAAATCCTACACCTACCAATCCCTTCGAGTGAAGCCATTGGAAATCTCATACAGTTCAGTCATATTCTTCAGTGACAGAGACGAAGTTCTTCTGGTCTCTGAGGAATTTGGTCTGACTGAGGAGTTAGAAATTCGCCAATGCAAATTACCTACACAATGAGGAACATGATAGCCCGGAGGAATTTGATACTCAAATTTCCAACCGTTGCTGTGCTATGCGCCAGCTGTCCCAAAATATCTACCCACCTAACGATCATATCATTAAAGGGCATTTATGTCTTATCATGTCGGGCTGCTCCCTAGGCTATAAATAGCCACCCCCTACAACCACTAGCTGGTTGGCTGCTCCGAGAGAAACTGACACTTGTCATTTGAGAGCATCCCATCCTCCGAGGACTTTGAGCGAAAATCATCAAGTGAGGAAACCCAAACCCAAACCCAAACCCAAACACCTACAAACCCCAAGTGATTGAGCATCACTGAAGAGATTGATCCTGTGTGGATCCGACGCTTGTTACCTTTGAAGACTGTGCTTCTTCCAAACGGTTAGGCGTCAAGGTCAAGAGCATCCAAGAGAAATTGTGGATCGCCGAGTGACCAAGTTTGTGAAGGTTCGGAAGTCACCTGAAGACTTACCACGAGTGATTGGGCAAGGTCTGTGTGACCTTAGCTCAAGGAGAATACGGTGCGGACTGTGTGTCCTCAGGTTTAAATACCTAGCCGCTCCAACCAGATGTACAACTGAGTCAGCAGTTGGAACTGGTCTACCAAATCATTGTCTTCACCAAGCTCACTAGTTCTATTTCCTCAACTCTTTCATTTCCTCATAACTCTGTTTAGTGCTTGTTCATATCTGTGTTTGAAGACTTTGACTGAAGACTTTCTCAAATTCATCAGTTCAATTTCTTCAGTCTGTTTGTCTTCATCCTGTGTTATCCTGTACTTACGCTTTCTGTTCTCTGTGCTTGTCTTCATTTCATCATGATGACTATGCTTGTGCTCTGTTATGTTTACTTTTGAGTACTTATTCCGCTGCTAGTAGTTCTTCGCTAAGGAATTTCCTCACCTGCAAATTCCTCAGTGAAGAATTCATAAAAATCGCCTATTCACCCCCCTCTAGTCGATATAACGCACTTTCAGGAGGAACACTTAGTGTGCTATCAAACGTCACAACATAACTGGGTGACTATAAAGATGCTCTAGGTGTCTCCGATGGTGTTTGTTGAGTTGGCATAGATCGAGATTAGGATTTGTCACTCCGTCTATCGGAGAAGTGTCTCTGGGCCCTCTCGGTAATTCACATCACTATAAGCCTTGCAAGCAATGTGACTAATGAGTTAGTTACGGGATGTTGCATTACGGAACGAGTAAAGTGACTTGCCCGTAACGAGATTGAAATAGGTATTGAGATACCGACGATCGAATCTCGGGAAAGTAACATACCGATGACAAAGGGAACAACGTATGTTGTTATGCGGTTTGACCAATAAAGATCTTCATAGAATATGTAGGAACCAATATGAGCATCCATGTTCCACTATTGGTTATTGACCGAAGTGAGTCTCGGTCATGTCTACATAGTTCTCGAACGCGTAGGGTCCGACCGCTTAACGTTCGGCGACGATCAGTATTATGAGTTTATGTGTTTTTGATGTACTGAAGGTAGTTCGTAGTCTCGGATATGATCACGGACATGACGAGGAGTCTCGAAATGGTCAAGACATAAAGATTGATATATTGGACAGATATGTTCGGACACCGGAAGTGTTCCGGATAAAACGAGAGTGCCAGAGGGTTATCGGAACCCCCGGGGGAACTAATGGGCCTCAATGGGCCTTAGTGGGGGGAGAGAGAGGGGCGGCCAGGGTAAGCAACGCGCCCCTTCCCCCTTGAGTCCGAATTGGACTAGGAAGGGGGGCGGCACCCCCCTTTTCCTTTCCCCTCTCCCTCTCCTTCCTTCCACCTCTCTCCCTTTTGGTGGAAACCTACTAGGACTTGGAGTCCTAGTAGGATTCCCCTCTTGGGGGCGCGCCAAGGAGGGCTGGCCGGCCGGCCTCCCCCTCCCTCCTTTATATACGGGGAAGGGGGGCACCCAATAGACACACAAGTTGATTGTTTTAGCCGTGTGCAGTGCCCTCCTCCATAGATTTCCACCTCGTTCATATCGTTGTAGAGCTTAGGCGAAGCCCTGCGTCGGTAACTTCATCATTACCGTCATCATGCCGTCGTGCTGACGAAGCTTTCCCTCGACACTCAGCAGGATCTAGAGTTTGTGGGACGTCACCGAGCTGAACGTATGCAGATCGCGGAGGTGTTGTACCTTCGGTGCTAGGATCAGTCGGATCATAAAGACGTATAACTACATCAACCGCGTTGTCATAACGCTTCCGCTTACTGTCTACGAGGGTACATAGACAACTCTATCCCCTCTCATTGCTATGCATCACCTAGATAGGTCTTGCGTGTGCATAGGATTTTTTTTTTGAAATTACTACGTTCCCCAATACATCGCGACTCAGGAACTCTTACTGGCTCTCCAGCCCTCACCCCTGGCCTTGACCATGGCATCACGACCATGCATACCAGCGGCAACTGAGCTCGTTCGAGGGCTGAGACCCGAGGACGTAGTGCACATAGAAGGACGTGAAAGGAGGGGGAAGCTCACGCGAGCCTGACCCAGTTGACGCACGAAGCTGGCGCGGCACAAGGAATCGACTTTGGACCGCTAAGATAAGTCTCGCACTTGGATCAGCCAAGCGCTACGACACAGGATTCCCATCTCTTCCAGCCTTGCTACGGCAACGCTGCCTTCCTTTCCTACCTTCAGGTAGTTGCTTGCGCGCTAAAGGGGACCTCTTGAGCATCGCGCCTCTGGAGCTCTTACTGGACCTTGGGACGCTCACCTCTTGGCCTTGACCACGGCATCACGACCTTGCACACCAGCGATGGCTGCAGCCTGCCTGGGGACCAGGACCTGTTGGTGTAGAGCACCAAGCTACCGCGAGGTTGGAAAGGGGGGACTGAGCCTAAGCAAGACACACAGTCCTAGATCTTCATAATAAGGAAAATATTAACAAAAGACACTACAGATCCTTTACATGCTCTAATGGGGTTCATCTCGACTCCTCGCAGGTAACAAAAGAAGAAGGTTTCTAGGAGCCCTATCTACAAGCGTCACCACCGACACCATCAACAACAGTGGGCCATGGAAGGCCGACGCCAACCCCATCCAGATCAACGGCGGCGACGGGCGGACGCCGCGGCTGCGCTCCGGGCACGGCGAGAGCTCGGGGCACGTAGCTGTCGTCACTCGTCTCTGGAGTCTCATCAGGTTTGGGAGAGTCGCTGGACCCCCAGGAGCCGCCGTTGCTGCTGGAGGAGCTGTCGGCAGGTCCAAGAGCGGGCTGAGCGCCTGCCACCGCACCGTCCTAATGGCCCCCCTCCAGGGAAGCATTCCAGGCGATTTCCCTCCTTGTCGAAGAACTTGAAGAACAGTGTACAGGCGCCATCGTACATGAAATGGATGGCGAGCGCCCCCTCCGCACGGCAGACGTGAGCAACCTCACCCCATCTGTGGGTCATGAAGACCTTTCCTGGGGAGACGACCTCAACCTTCGCCCCCGTCATCGGGGTGTCGCACCCAGCATACTGCAGGCACAACTCTAGTGGCCCCCTCGACAGCATGTGTTCGGTGAACAACGGCGGGAACCGGATCCACGTGCGCGGTGGCATCGCTGCCCACACCACGAGTTCATGCGAGGAGCCCTCGGCGTGGGTTTGCGGGGCGGCGGCGCGTGCCCTACTGCACGGCCATTGCGGTCGTGGCGCGAGGGGCGTCGGTCCCTACCTCCTCCTCTGGAGGCTTCTGATTGGGCATACAAAGGTAGTGGATAGCCGGGAGGAGGCCGTTCGTGCCAAGGACTCGTCACCTCCAGCCTCACAGCGACATCACGCGAGCAAGCCAGCCTCTTCTTCGGCGGGAGCGGCCCCGGCTCTTCGCGGGGAGCTTTCCCCTTTTCAACTGCAGAGAACCTCCGAATTGGCGCCATGGGTGCCGCTGCAAGATGACAAAGCAAGGAGGAAGAAGAAGCGAGTGGAATGGAGGAAGAGATGAGCAACGAGGTCCCTGCTCCTCCCCCTCATTTATAGCCGAGGGGAGGCCAACCGCCGGTCTCCATGATCTAAGGTAATGATGACCTTTTTCTGCATGCAATAGGGACTCGTCAAGTTGGGCAGTTGCCGAGGCAGCGTGGCGAAGCGGAGATGCCCACGACCGGTCAATCGCCACGTGTCAATCAAGGGCGCATGCTATTAGGGCCCGCAGCGCTGCGCACTTGACCCTTGGCTTCGCTGCGAAGCCAAGTACGAGCGCGTATTGGGCTCGTGGGCTACTCTCGGTGTTCTGGGAATGGGGGTCCCCAGACTTGCCTGCCTGCGGCCCAGGGCGTGGCTCCACCAGCGGCCTGGTACGGCCCATCTTCACCAGCAACCACTCAAGACCCTCGCGAGCAGCCAAGCCTCGCAAGGCGGACGACATCAAGACCTCCTCCGGGACGGCCTCCCTAGGCTGGCTCCCAAGGAGTGGAGATATCTATGCAAGGGGAACCCTCGTGAGGAGCGTGTGACATGAGCCATGACGACTAGGGCCAGGCGGGCGCCAGCGGGCGCAGAGTACCAGTTGCCTCTTTGGTGCTAAAGAGGCAAGCGCAGGCGAGGAGTCCCGAGGCAGCAGGCAAGGGTTTCCATATTGGTGTAACGAGACCAAGACCAACAGGACGATAGGATGGAGATCATCATGGAGCCCACAACGGCGTCACCACCAGAGTCTTTGGCAGGCGAAGACCACCTTTTGTCAGTACAACTTATACTAGTTGTCCCCCTTCAAATTGACCGTTGTGGGATCCCTTCCCGCCTAATATTTGGGAAGAGGACTAGGGCCTCTATAAATAGGACTAGCCACCACCAAAGAAGGGGAGAGGAACCAGACCATCCACACACACACAAGCTCATCGAGCCCAAGAACACCTCTGTAACGCCCTCGGTGCGACTATATCTCCCACGTGTCGAGGCACGGCTTAGAGGCATAATCGCATTGAAGGCATATGTCTCAAGTGAGGTAATCTTCGCAAACAACCCATGTAATACATAAGGGAAAGAGATACATAGTTGGCTTACAATCGCCACTCCACACAAATACATGAATAAAGCATTACATCATCCAAATACAATCAAGGTCCGACTACGGAACCAAAATAAAAGAAGAACCCCAAATGCGACAAAGGTCCCCGATCGACCCCAACTGGGCTCCACTACTGACCAACTAGAATGAAACAACACGAAGGACAAGATCTTCATCGAGCTCCTCCCGAGCTTGGTTGCGTCATCTGCAAGGACTCATCGGCACCTGCAAACTGGTTTTGGAAGTATCTGTGAGCCACAGGGACTCAGCAATCTCGCACCCTCGCGATCAAGACTATTTAAGCTTATGGGTAAGGTAAAAGGATGAGGTGGAGCTGCAGCAAGGGACTAGCATATATGGTGGCTAACATACGCAAATGAGAGTGAGAAGAGAAGGCAAAGCATGATCGATGAAACTATGATCAAGAAGTGATCCTAAACAACCTACGTCAAGCATAACTCCAACAACGTGTTCACTTCCCGGACTCCGCCGGAAAGAGACCATCACGGTTACACACGCAGTTGATTCATTTTAATTAAGGTCAAGTTCAGGTTTTCTACAACCGGACGATAACAAATTCCCATCTGCCCATAACCGCGGGCACGGCTTTCGAAAGTTCAAATCCCTGCAGGGGTGTCCCAACTTAGCCCATCACAAGCTCTCACAGTCAACGAAGGAATAGACCACCACCTGAGACATTCCGATTAGACTCGGTATCCTGGTATAATAAGACATTTCGACAGGGTAAAACTAAACCAGCAACACCGCCCGAATGTGCGGACAAATCCCGATAGGAGCTGCACATATCTCTTTCTCAGGGCACACTCAGATGAGAGCTCCATACAACTAAAACCAAACCTTGAGTTTCCCCGAGGGGGCACTGCACAGGACTCTAGTTTGGACCAACACTCAGAGGAGCACTGGCCCGGGGGGGGGGGGGTAAAAAAATCATGACCCTTGGGCTGGCCGACCCAAGGGAAAGAAAAGGCTAGGTGGCGAATGGTAAAACCAATGTTGGGCATTGCTGGAAGAGCTTTACTTAAGGCGAACTGTCAAGGGGTCCCCATTATAGCCCAACCGCATAAGGGACGCAAAATCCGGGAACATAACACCGATATGACGGAAACTAGGGCGGCAAGAGTGGAACAAAACACCAGGCATAAGGCCGAGCCTTCCACCCTTTACCAAGTATATAGATGCATTAATTAAATAAGATATATTGTGATATCCCAACAAGTAAACATGTTCCAACAAGGAACAACATCTCCATGTTCCAACAAGGAACAAACTTCAAACTTCACCTGCAACTAACAACGCTATAATAGGGGCTGAGCAAAGCGGTAACATAGCCAATCAACGGTTTGCTAGGACAAGGTGGGTTAGAGGCTTGGTTCAACAATATAGGAGGCATGATAAGCAAGTGGTAGGTATCGCGGCATAGGCATAGCAAAATAGCGAGCATCTAGCAAAGCAAAGATAGTAGTGATTTCGAGGGTATAATCATCTTGCCTGCGTAGTTGTCAGAGTTGGCTGGATCCTCAAAAGCAAACTCAACGGGCTCCTCGTTAGCGAACTCGTCTCCCAGCTCAACCCAAACAAGACAAACAAGCAACAAGGATACAATCAACCACGTGCAAGGATCAAGCAATATGGTGCAATGATGATATGCTATGCGGGATGCGATGCGGGATGCGATGCGGGATGCAAAATGCAAGATATGACAAGAAATGCATGAACCTGGCCTCAACTTGGAAAACCAAGTGTGCCACTGGAAAGATGAGATGAAATCTCTTGAAAATGATATAAAGAACGCCGGAATCGGAGTTACGGTTTGGAAATGGCAAGCGATTCAAATATGACACCGGTTTGCGATTTACAGCAAGTAGGCATCTAAATGCAACGAAATGAACATGCTACAGCACCCAAACATGACAACAAAATACATGGCAGGGATGCACACAAGATTCTTAACAAAAGTCTAGCACTGAGCTATGGCCAATTCATCCATTAACAGGTTCAAACAAGCATGGCAAAAATGCATATGACAAACAGATCTCACACTTAGTGAAATTAACACTTGTCTGGAATTTCAGATCAGGTAGCCCTCTTCGGAGCAGCGAAACTACATGCTACAGGATCTGACCATGGAAAAGTAAAGCATGTCATGGAGCTACTCAAAGAGCTTAACAAAAGTCCCTTAGTGACCTTGAGCCAAAAGGGATCAGAAAATACAATTGCAAGAAATGTGAACATAGCAAAAACATAATCAGTTTTCATACTTAGTGAAAACTGGAACATGCTGAAAATAACTGAAGTAGGCATGTTTACGAGCTCGATGCACTCACTATGGTGCAAGTCGTGGCAAGACAAGCATACACCCACCACAAAGGCACAAAATGCAAGCTAGACATGGCAAGAACAATAGCATAGCATGCACGGATCAACTACAACATCACCGGCAAAATTGCAAACAAGTTGACAATCTGCCCAGTTTCACAAAGTAGCAAAAGTAGAGCTCGATTGACTCAAACTAGGGTGCTCCATAATTGCAAACAAAGACATGGATGAATATAGCACTACAATATTAACAAAACATCCTTACTGATCATCCTGAAAAGAGGCACGGATCACTAGGAAACAACATGAACATATGGCATCATGAGATAAACAGATCAAGGACTTGGTGTAATTGCTAAGTCCCTGAAAACAGAATTAGCAAGTGCACCACTTTGCAAGCTTGCACAAGACACCACAGACATCAAAAAAATACATGGGTTGCACCTCTGGAAAGATGACAAAACCCTTAACAAAACATATGTAGAGCATCAGGGCATATCATGCACACATTAATCATGGAAAAAATGACAAAGCCCTAAACGGAGTAGCCGATCTGACAATTATCTCAAGTAGCCCTCTTATAACAGCATTTCGGGCATCAAGATGAACTCAAATGGAAATGATGCAATGGAATGAAATGATGTACTCTCTGAGATGAACATTTTGATATGCTATATGCATGAATCGGAGCTACGGATGCAAAGTTACGATGCGATGAACATGAGCACTTGGATCTGGAATCTCCGGGACTTAGTGAAATTATACCCCGCGGAAAAGTCAACGGCGGACGGGGTGGAGCGGGACGGAGCGGTCTAGGCACGGGTGAGGCGTGTTTAGTTGACCGCGCCGGTGGATCTGATCCAGGCGGGGGTGCCGGGGCGGATCCGGCGAAGTTCACCTCTCCGGCGACGAGCATGAGGGCGGCGGCGCCATTGCCGGCGTGGAAGCAGGGCGGCGTTCCTCGGCGACGTTGACCGCGGCCGGATCCATGTGATGGTTTGTCGGCGGCGAGCATAAGTGGCGGCGGCGCTGCGGGATACAGACGACGCGAGAGATGCCGGCGCGGGCGGCCGGTGGGCGAGCTCGCTGGCGGGAGGTGCAGCAAGCCGGCGGAACGCGGCGGAGAAGGCGGGGCGGCGGCTCAGGCGGAGGAGCAAAGGGCGGCGACACGCGGGCTCGGCGGCGGGGATCTGGCCCGGTCGGCGCGGAGGAGGGCCGGGCGCGGGCCACGGCGGGCCTCGGTGGCGCGCAAGAGAGGAGAGAGAGGCGGGCGACAGGTGGCGGCGTCCGGTTGGTTGGCGGCGGCGGGGGGTGACGTGGCGCGACGCCACTGGCCGGAGCGAGGTCAAGGGCGGACATGTCCGTCGGTGGAGGAAACGTCCGGGCGCGAGGTGGAAGAGGACTAGGGTTTGTACCGCGAATATTTCGGAGGGGATCGCATATTTATAGGTAGAGGGAGCTAGGAGAGTCCAAATGAGGTGTGGTTTTCGGCCACGCGATCGTAATCGAACGACCGAGATGATGGAAGAGGTTTAGGTGGGTGTTGGGCAAAATTGGAAGGTGTTGGGCTGCAACACACATGAGGCCTTTTCGGTCCCTCGGTTAACCCTTGGAGTATCAAACGAAGTCCAAATGGTACGAAACTTGACAGGCGGTCTACCGGTAGTAAACCAAGGCCGCTTGGCAAGTCTCAGTCCAATCCGGAAATGTTTAATCCCCACACACGAAAGAAAGGTAGAAATGACCACCGGAGGAGAACGAAGCGCCGGAATGCAAAACGGACAACAGGGAAAATGCTCGGATGCATGAGATGAACACGTATGCAAATTCAATGCACATGATGACATGATATGAGATGCATGACATGCAAGCAATGACAATGCAACAACATCGAATAACTGGACGACACCTGGCACATCGGTCTCGGGGCGTTACAACCTCTCCTCAGGAAGGTGTTCTTCCCTTGTACTTGTTCATCCTAGGCCTACAAGGTAATCCACCACACCACACTGGAGTTGGGTATTACACCGCAATGGTGGCCCAAACTAGTATAAACTCTTGTGTCCCTTGTTCCGTGGGTTCGACGAGCTAGGCTTTGAGATTGTGGTGAGAGCGTGAGCTAGGGGGAGAGAGATCTTCGTGCGCACCCCAGTATTCGAACCTCAAGGGTTTGCCGGAACCCATAATCTGACAGATATATCCATGACTATGTTTCACACACATTGCATATGTTACATTTTTTTTGTTTGAGATATCATCAACAAATTGCCTCTATTTCGCACAAACCATCTCTCTCACACCCACCCACGTACGTACCTGCACCTAAAGAAGAGGTGCACGCAAGACGCACGTACTCACATCTCATTCCCGGCCACACCCATGTGGGTATAGTGGAGTTCATTTCTGTACGAAAAGGCAACCCACGGATATTTTGACACATGTAGCGATTGTTTACTCGAAGGAGGGTCGTGTACCACAGGTAGACGGAACAAAGTTCAACTTGACGTGTTAGTATTAAATAAAATTTTATTCCTCAATGACACGTACATAATATAAAAGGATTGTCGTCAGGAAAAAGGAAAAATCCGCTCCACTATACACAATGGAGCCTGCCTGCCGGGGTTTGTCTCTCGTCACACCATCTCACACAAGGTGGCGGTGGCCTCTCTCTCTCTCACCATTGGTCAGTGATCCGGCCGCATTCCGTCCGTTGGCGAAAAGGGAGGATTTGCATCGTTTCTCCATTCAATGGTGTTGAGGCAGCACATCCCAATCTACGATACCCGCCGTTCTCTCTGACCAAGCTCCGGCGCGGCAGGGCCTTCACCACTTGCTTGCTGCCGTAGTATGGGCAGATCCCATCTGCCGTCGCCCTCCTAGTTTCATCCCAACGACCCTCAGGTACAGCTTCCTCCGGCCTTGCTCCACTGCCCATCTTCCCACATTGCTGCATCTAGAAAATCCTGCATGTGGATCTTGTTTAGTTGTTTGCTTAAAACATATCTCGGCCGACATACTTTCCATCTTGCAATCTTGTCCTCAAACCATTTTTCATAAACCACCATGCTGCTATCTTTCCCTTATTACATGGAATATGCTTCTTTTGTGTCGGCGTATGTGTCTTAAACTCATGTCATTGGGAAGTAATTGTTTCCTTTCTACCTCCTTGTGCAAAGAGGGCTATCCCTTTCACCTCATTGTTATTGCGACCTTTTGGTGAACTACACAAATAACTTTTTCTTAAGAGTGTTTTGTGCAGTTCCGCCAAAATGTCACACGGGCAACGTTTTTACATTTCTGTGGGACTGCAGAAAGGGATATTGGTCTTGCTATCCTCCTCATCCAACTCCGTGCCTAATCTTTTCCAACAAGTAGTTAGTCCTAAAGAGAGATCACAGAGGTGATTGGCTTCTATTTGTGTATGTTTTGTTTCATCATCTAGTTCCTCTATTATTGTAATCACATTGACTGGATATCTTTGCAAATAGGGATGGTCAGCATGATTTTTGTGGAGGTGCACAAAATGATCGGATTGTGATGTCCTCCATGCACCTCTTTTTTGGCCACAGAGTTGGGTGAAACTAGCTGCCAACCAATGAACATTGTGCCCCCGAAATGGAGCCATGCCTATGATCAGCATCGATCAATTATATATTTTTATTTATTTGTACACCTTCTCACAACTTTGTCTTCAGTTGTGATGTGAATATTGGCGCTGATCTGCGAACCATCGAGATGCATTAGCAGCCATGGTAGTTTCAATTGTATTTGATAGAATGTTGTAACGAGATAATCTTGAGGCAAGAGGACACATGAATCCTAAGTTGAAACCTTTGTTCCTGCGGGAAGCAAAGTTCAAACCTTCATAGCATCACAGTACAATTTCATTAAAATTGTGCGTATATATAAAAAAATCCTGAAGGATTGATAGAAATGCCAGAAACAATTCAACTTTGTTTCGCCGACATGTGGGACATCCTTCATCCCGACCCACCTGCCATGCAGCAATATTGAGTGCACAACTGCAGGGAAAGATTCACCCCGGTCGTTGCGCCACAGTAGTAATGACTAGTGAGCAGTCAAATCATAGAGCCCCACGTTCGCCACAACAAGTTGCTCGGACGAAGCAACCATCATTTCTCTGTTTGTTGAATCCGCTGGTACTCCCATATTCCTAGAGTAATAAGTTGCTGGGGTGAAGCAACCATCACTTCAGCTTTCCCACAGTAATTACTACTCCCTCCTTTCCAGTTTATAGGGCTTAATTTGGAAATCTCTTCCACCAAGGTAGATGATGAATGGTGGAATTAATCCCCGATAAACCGGAAAGGAGGGAGTACCTCCTTTTTTATTCTAGAAACAACCACACGTGAATATTGGACGGTAGCAGCACAACAACTGAATCAAAAATCGAAACCAACCAATGAAATACTACTAATGGTGACCGTTTCCTAGTATCATGTACTCTGTCTGTCCAAGTATATAGGGCTTAATGCGTTTTCTGAGACTAACTTTGCCCCCGTTTGGATCCATGGGTTAGAGTTAGTTTGAGCTAGTTGGGGCTCAAATAGCCCTAATTATCCAAACATGAGGGTTAAATTGGAGCAAGTTGCCCCAAACCCACTAACAAAAACTATCCCACCCAAGAGTCACTAACATGTGATGAGTTAACCGACCTCAATAGACGGCAAAAACGCCAGCCCACCGCACTTTGAGAGAGACGAGGAGCAAGAAGCGATACGGGCTGGTGGATTACTAGAGCTAGGTGTCGCACGGGGGCAAAGAAATATGGTGATAGAGTAGGTTAGCCATGTAGTATGATGTAACTACCCTGTGCTGCCATGTTTCATACTCTTCCCGTCTACTGTGGAGACGATTGGTTGATTTTATATCGCTAAATAATATAAAATATTATGAGTGCAGATGCTCCAGCACGAGGTTCCTTGCTCCTTCTCGGTCGTCGAAAATCTATATTCTTCCACTCTCTTTTTTTGACATGAGCTTTGTTCATCCTTTTGCCAACAGGCGGGACATCTAGCATCAAGGTGCACATGTCATGCAAGAAAATGGAGATAAGTAGTGCGTAAGTGAGTCGTGCACTACGATGGCACCTAGTACTATGCAATATTTTTCCTCCTCGATGGCATGTGAATAGTGCACGTACTCAATGACGGAGCACGGGATGGTAGCCATGGACATGGTCGGCCCTTTTTGGAGAGAGTACTAAATATGTATTAACTTTGATGTGTCCCGTCAACTCGCAGAACGACGAGAAGCACACACTAAATGATGAAGCACGTGATGGTAGCCATGGACATGGTCAACCCTTTTTGAAGACTAATGCACTACTTTTGATGTGTCCGGGCCCCATGCTCATGTATGCCAACGTGGTTCTAGTCAATTATTTTGCCAGAGTCAGCCATCACACACTTTCGATGCCACGTTAGTTTACTCACTAGAAACAAGTTAGACATGTTCGGTTCAACTGCCTCCCTAGGTGTTTGGAGAGGAATTGGCCAGAGGCGGTTCTATAGGTGGGTAGGCAGCTTAAAACAAGGGAAAACGCGTGAACCAGCTAGACGAGGGAGGGAAGCTTCTACATTCGCAGGGGACGTGGCATTGGCTATTGGGCGGCAACATGCGGTCATATGGTTATGCATAAAGGATACAAAGAGGCATCCTATATCAGCAAGGACCAACTTCCCTGCCGATAGCTCATCTAACAGTACTCCCAAGATAACTATGCTGAGGCTGGTCGTCTAGTTAACATCGAGGTCTTTGTTTTGTAATTTTTGACATTTTTTTGTTTTTTGAACACATGGTAATCGAAGGTTTTTTGAACATAACACATCCCATGGAGTTAATGAGAAGAGAGGTGTTTGTAGTAACATAATATGTTACCCTAACATAACGCACACCAATGCAAAATGAGTCTACAACATGATAAATGAAGGCTTGCATGACACTACATTTATGTTACTACCCACTATGATGATAGTAACATAAACTAGTAACATGCATATGTTACTAGTCTAAATTACTGCCCACTATGACTAACCTTAGCATGGTTAATAATATAGCCAACTGATGGCTACAGGGAACCGCCATGTCATCTACAACCATCATCTATATGCACTGATACAATAGTGTGGGCTATAAGGTTGGCTATTAGTACATTAGTACTTTTTTGCATCTTCTCTCTATCTCTTTCTTCACATTTGTTGCATTTACCTAGGAATGCGTATATAGCTAGGCTCTTGCATGAGAGCCCACTCCCCATAGTTTTTCACATCTCTCTCCTCCACATAGGCAAAAATGCCATGTAAGCGAGCTATAAGCCCACTATTGTACTTGCTCTTAAAGCAAATATAATCGTGGGCTTATAGCCCGCTTACATGGCATTTTTGCCTATGTGGAGGAGAGAGTGATGAAAAAGTAAGGCTAATCACAATCGGTAGTAACTTACACTAGTAACATGCATATGTTACTAGTCTATGTTACTACCTGTATTATGGGGAATGTGTGTGGTGTCATGCAACACTTCATTTATTAGTTTGTAGACTCATCTTGTCTTGGTATGTGTGATGTTACAGTAACTAGCTACGTTACCACATGCTTCTCTTTTATCATTAATTACTCGCCACATCATCTTTTTTGCCTTGAGATGTGTGATCTTACCATCTATGTTACTCCCACTGTGGGTAGTCTAAGGGGAGTGGGCTCTCATGCAAGAGCCTAGCTATATGCGGATTCCTAGACAAATAGAATAAATGTGAATAAAGAGAAAGAGAGAAGGTTGAAAAAAGTAGTAATGTTATAGCCAACCTTGTAGCCCACACTACTATATGAGTGACTATAAATGATGGCTATACATGACATGGCAGTTACAAGCCATCAGCTGGCCATACTACTAACCATCCTCTTAGTAGGTGACCTTGCGCTTGGCTCTTCGCCTCTTCTGGAAGTCGAACAATAATGATGGTACTACAGTAGTACTTCTGGCAATCTGACACCAAATGAACTGCTCCACGTCCACCACATGTAAGCAAAAGTTTCTCCTCGGGCTATGAGCCCCCGCGCACGCGTTAGTGAGCGAGAAGGCATAGTAACAGAGCTTCTCTTCGTTCTGCGAGTTGATGGGACACATCAAAGTTATTTAGTATGTACTCTCTCCAAAAAAGGACTGACCATGTCATGGCTACCATCCCGTGCTCCGTCGTTGAGTACGTGCACTATTCATGTGCCATCGAGGAGAAAAAGTATTGCGTAGTAGGTGCCATCGAAGTGCATGACTCACTTACACACTGCTTATCTAATTATCTCCATTTTCTTGCATGACACATGCACCTTGATGCTAGATGTCTCGTGTGTTGGCAAAAGGATGAACAAAGCTCACGTCAAAAAAGAGAGTGGAAGAACATAGATTCCAGACGGCCGAGAAGGAGCAAGGAACATCGGGTGGAGCATCTGCAAGGAACCTTGCGCATTTTCCCCTGTTTTTTGCCGCCTGCCCACCTATAAACAAATAAAAGAACATGAACTGTCACTAACCACTAGAGACGATACATTAGGATGCTAAGCGGAAGATATTTTATATTTTATATTGATAACCACGCAAGCATCCACGCATGTACAGGACACATCCAGCCACGCATGTACACACGCCAACGCACTAACTCATGCACATACGCGGACAACATGGAGCACACAATGAATGTACACAACACATGCATGCACACACACTCAACCACATAATGCACGTGAATAACACATGCATGCGCACACACTCGGCTGCATGGAGGCGTGTGCCATCTGCGGCGACGTCCGGTTCGTCGTGCTACGATGAAGCTCGCACACAATAGCGCCTACGCATCTCTTCCAGCACCTCTTTGTCTTTGTTGCTAAATCACTAGCTGGAGACGAAGGCAACCGCAGCCTCAGCCTTAGAGCTAGCACCGATGGAAAAGCACGCACGCTGCATGCACACGAGCACGTACGGAGTGCCCACGACGTGGTGTGTCGCCATTCGCCTCTACTCCTTCTATGCATGCTGTCTATGAAGGCGGCTGCATGCCTAATGATGGTGTGGGTGAGATCTTCTAGGACTCGGATGATGACAATATGGACTAGACAGCTGATGGCAGGAGGCACAAGATGCAGAGCAGGAGGTAGGGCCGTGGACCAATGGTGGTAAGGCGATGTGGTTCTCAGGGGGGCTGATCCGGCATGGTGATTATTAGAAGGTAGAGAGTGATTTGATGGAATAGTCGATTGTATTGCTTGAGCCTCGTGGGCATATATATAGGAGTACATGGTCATCTTGGAGTATACGGCAAGTCAGAATATTTCCTAGTCTATCCTATATTACTAATCTAACAATGATACTCAACAGTGATCAAGAGTGGTTCACACGAGAGCAGGACTCCATGCAGGAGCACATTGATGCCAAGCATATCATGCAGGAGCACGTCGGCCACAGAAACAGCGAGCAGAAGAAAAACATGAGCATGTCAAGGGCGATGAAGGGGTTGGTCGGTGCTCCAATGTCTGTATGTCCTTGTGTGTGCGCGTGCATTCCATCGGTGCTCTAAGGCCGAAGCGTCGCTGCCTTGCCTTCAACTCCATTTGGTCGTCAAGCAACAATGACAAAGAGGTGTTGCAAGAGATGGCACAACAGGGTGATGTTTTGGAGAAGCTTGCCTGTAGCACGATGAACCGGACAGTGAAGGCCATTTTGGTGGGTGCCTGCCTTCTCATGTGATCAGCTGCTGTTGCAGCGGCATGCGGGGAGGTCTCCTCACTTGCTGGCTACTGCTGCTATGTGTGGTGGCCGTGGTGGTGCTGCATGATGGGTCAAGCAGAGCAGAGCACGCGACTAGCTATGTGGTGCGGGCGTCCGGCATGCATACACAACCCCCTTCCACCTAGCCACAGATGGCACACACGAAGGTCGGTACGGGTATCCATGTGTTAGGTGCGGACGTCTTATGCGTCGTGTGTGCATGCATGGGCATTATTTAAAAAGAAAAGATATGTACATTAGCAATCAAGTGTATTGATTAAAATAGTTAGCCTACTACGTGATCAGCAAGCCGGAGATTCCGGATTCTGCGCGCATAGTCCTTGTTTTTTTACATGTTTATTTAATTCATCAGTTGACACATGGGACCCATGAAACAGGCAGGATGTAGTAGTGACAATGCAATAGTAGGTTCCACGTATACAAATTTGACCAGTCAACTAGACAAAATACAGAGCTCTACGGTGAGCCAATGACCGTATAATTACTGTAACTCGTATTCAATGATTGTATTGAGCATATTCTGAAGTCCAATGACCGTATCGTGCTTCAACCTCAACTTCAGTGACCATCAGTGTATTTATCTCTACTCTTATAAAAATCTAATGAAAAGCAGAGTTGGTGATGATGGTGTGCCTGCCATCCTGCAATATAGGCCATCTGATCTGTATCTAACGGATAGGAAGGAAACTATGACAATTTACAGTAAATATACGGTTATAGGAAACTATGACAACTTACAGTAATTATTCCCTCGTTCATCATTTTCTCCCACAAGATCTTGATGTTCCGTGCAATGCACGGGAATCTTGCTAATCTTTAGGAAAATTATGAGGGTTTGTCTGGACACAAGGTGACGTACACCGTCAAGGTCCACGGTCAAGGGGGTCAGGGCGGACGCGACCTCTCACTGTGTTCGCCATTTGAAGTTGCGCGCCGGCCCAGGGCGCCGCCTGCTGCACTCCCAGCCGTACCCACCTCCTCGCCGCATTCAAAAACCTACATTTAAACCCGCGTGGAATGCGAGAAACCAACTCCGGCCACACACGTCCGTTCAGGAGCAGGACGCCGGCCAAGCTACTCCTTCCACCATTTTCTCCACTCTTACGGCGGCATCCGCAGCTGGCCTCTCCAGTACAGCTCGAGGAAGAGTGCCGACTTGCTCGAGGAAGAGCTTGTCGGGGAGCACAGAGGCACGGGCATCGTCGCTGCCTTCAACGCCGCCGCGTCGTACAGCGCCTCCAGTGTCTGTGACTGCGCCATCCATCGTCGACACGCGCGTAGCTGCGACATGCAGGCAGAGAAAGAAGCCGTCGCGGATGTCGACGAGGTGACGCGATTACGCAGATGTCGACAAGGTGACGGGCAGCATGTCCCTGCCCGCCGCCATCATTGAGGAGAAGTAGAACACGGGGGCCGCCGCTGATTGTATCCCATGAAGGCCACCTATCGTGGAATTGTCACGGTAGATGTCCTAGGGTGAGGACTTAGTCATGAGACCACGCATCTATGCGGTAGCTTGAGAGGGGTTGATCAGAATCGAGAGACGCAGGCCGGATCAACACACAAGACAAGGATTTAGACAGCTTCAGGCCCCGGGAAACATCATCCGGTAATAGCCCTACATGCTGTTTGTGGCTAGGTCTCATTATCATCACGAGGGAGTCGCCGTAAACCAGCTCTTTGTGTCTAGCCCTGGAAATTGTTTCTTCTTGCTTGTCCCTCTTTGGGGAGCCCTACCCCTCCTTATATATGTTGAAGGGGCGGGTTACATGTGGAGTCCTATTAGGATTAGGACTAGTCTATCTTCTAATACAAATCGGATACAAGTCCGGGTCTTGACTCCTTTTAAGGGAAATATTCCTCACATCTTTTCTCTTAAACCGGCCCACTATTAACATAAATCGGTCTTCTAGGCCTTGGGCCTTGTCATCCGTCTATCCCGCCCGCCAGGTTACTAGTGAGTCAGGTTGCTTGTCAACCGTCTGGTCAGTGCGGGTCGCCGGTGAATCGCCAAGTCCGGCCGGGTTATACTTCCGGCTGGGTTACACCGCGGGGTATATCCCCGACATTAGCCCCCAAGTTTAGCTTGGATTTATCCATGGTAAACTTATGCTGCAAAATAAACACAAGAACAAATTTGACAGGTTGTGCTCCGGGTTAAGAATTCTTGTAAACCAGCACCTGATCATCCTTAAGTCCTTGTCATTTCCTCCTAGAAAATCCAGGTCAATAAACCAGCTTCATAATCAATTTGCTTGTAGAATAAATATTGTAAATAAAGAATCCATTTAAGTCGGCCTTCAATGCTCTGACTTGACAAAAATATTGGTCTTCAAATATTCAACTGATATTCAGCCGGCTTGAAAATCTAGAACTCGCCAAGCTATGATTTCCAAAATTGGTGGGTTATAAAAACTGATAATTCCGGGTCATGATTGTTGCCAACGCCGGTTCATGATTGTTGCCAATGCTGGTTCATGATTATTGGTGACATCGGGTTAATCTGGTTTATTCAAAACCGAGAATTTGAAGATTTTTCCCTTATATCCATATTATCTGTAGCCCCCAAGTCTTGAACAGAACAAAGTGATGACTTAAGACTTGCTTCAATATAAATACCGCCAGTTAAGAAATCCATGTTGTTGACCCCAGTCGCTTAGTAAAAACTAAACACTCCATATTATGTAGCCCCCAAGTGCCAGGTTGTCATGCTTGCAGCAACTTGGGACTTGTAATTGCCGGATGCTCAAAAAGTTTCAACCAGTGTAGCCCCCAAGGGCCGAGTCATTATGCAATAATGAGCAGGGACTTTATAAATATAATCATGCTTCATTGAAAATAATATCATATGATGTAACTCCACCTTGGGGCTTGAACCCACGTCCACAAGGTTAAGAGCTTTGTGTTTTACCAACTGAGCAGTAGACCCTTGAATATAACGGATTAAGACTTGTGTACCTTGAATCATTGATAGGAGCAATTGGTAGCCCCCAAGGGCCGGCTCATTACAATATGATGAGTCGGGTCTTCAATAAGGTGAGCAATTGGTAGCCTCCAAGGAGCAATTGGTAGCCCCCAAGTGTCATGGTGCATGCTTGCAGCGACTTGAGACTTGTATATTTAATGTAATCTCAACTTGAATAATGTAGCCCCCAAGTGCCGGGTTGTAAGCCTGCAGCGACTCGGCACTATTCCTTCAATTGTAGAATAAATTATATCTATTTATAAGATAATAGACATTGCGCTTAAAGCGACTCTGAAAATCTCAATCATAATACTGGTTATTGATAACCATAAGAAATCTAGCCATGTTTGGCTATTTGAAGATTTGAATAATATAATCCGGTTTAAAAACATCAATCATTCAATATCATCATGAAAATCCATCCAATTTTGGCTATGAAAGATATGAATATCTTACCAGTTGATAAGTAAATCCGGAGTTTAAATACTCGGTGGCTCTTGGCCGATGGCGACTTAATGCGCATTCATTGTAAGCCGGAATTTTTATAACCCGGCGGCTGATAGCCTTTGAGAAAATCCAAAATGGATAACCCTTTTGAAGCATCAATTTTGATGATGAGCTTGAATTTATATGTCATAATTCTACAAATCCTGCTCAAAGTGTAAATAACATATGCCCTGGCGACTTAACATTGAAAGCCAGGGTGGGTAGCCACCCGAATGCATTCTTATCTGTGACATTGAATCACCTCGTTGGTTTAACCAATTCTTGTAGTGAGGGTGGTAACCCCAATCTTGAGTCTCAAGAACTCCTTCCTTCAATTTGTCGGATTATGATAATAAACCGTACCGGGATATAATAAACACCGGATTTTCCTTATAACACTGGCGACTTGCTAGTTAAAACCAGACCGGGTTAATAAGCGCCGGATTATAAGTGATCATGTACAAACAACTTGCCGTTGAAAGTCAAGCCGGGTTAATGAACACCGGTAAATCCATGCACATATGATACATCCTATGATGATGCAACGTATGATGCAATATATGATGATGTATATGTATGATCAAGAGGGTTTAAGCCATGGTTCGGATATGACCAGAGCCCCCATGTAGTCATAATTGTGGCATTGCGCCGATCAAAAGGTGTAACTATGGTTCGAATACGACCAAGCCCCCAAGTGATTTCCCTAGTGCCCTTATGCCTATCAAGATGTGTAACTATGGTTCGAACCCAAAGCCCCCAAGTGATTTCCCTGGTGGCCTTATGCCTATCAAGAGGTGTAGCTATGGTTCGGATACGACCAAGCCCCCAAGTGATTTCCTCGGTGCCCTTATGCCTATCAAGAGGTGTAGCTATGGTTCGGATACGACCAGAGCCCCCAAATGATTTCCCTGGTGGCCTTAAGCCTATCAAGAGGTGTGACTATGGTTCGAACATAGCCCCCAAGTGATATTGTGAGCTGTACACAAGGGATACCCATGTTTGAGTTGTGATGTGGAACAGACTCTCTTTGGCCCCTTGTGATAATATTGGCTTGATAGCCGGATTATCGAAATAACCAGAGTTGTGCTCTTATGATAATATTGGCTTGATAGCCGGATCAATATGTAATCAGAACTCCGCTTTATAAAAAGAAGCCCCCATGTGATCAATAATATGATAAACCAATAAAGTAGGATAACCCATGTTTGAACCGCGCATCATGGCAACAGGTCCTCTTCGGCAACCTTTAACTTTTCTGAGAACTCGAACTTTGCGAGAGATATTTCTTCTTGAACCGGATGTTAAACCGGATATTTAAGAGCTTCAAAGCTTCATGGGAGACATCTTTCCCTTGAACCGGATTGTAAGCCGGAATCTTCATTTTCAGCCGGAAATTTTCCGATGGCCTTTAAACTCGAACTTGCGAGAAGCTAATTCCTTTTTGAACTGGACATTTTTAAACCGGATTTGAGAGCTTCAAAGCTTTGTGGGGGAACAGATTTCCTTTGAACCAGATTTTAAACCGGAATCCTTTCTGATGACCCGAAACATCTTCATTGAGCCAGGATTTTGTAACTGTCATACACTTCCTAAGCCGGAAATTTTCTGACGGCCTTTAAATTTTCATCAATATAACAGTAGCCTCTGAGACCGGGTTATCTTTCCCTCCATCGTCCTGGGGTTCTTAAATTTGCTGAAACTAGCAAGATTTGCTGAGTCATGTCATGGTAGCCCCCGAGTCTCAAGGTGACTCGAGGAGTTGGCTTGAGATTCTCCATATTTGACCGTGATTTAAACCGGCATAATTTGTATATCATTGGTGTTGATAGCACGATGTGAATCCATAGAAAGTTGAGGTCACTACGGCGGGTTATAAATGATCCCATATGAGCCGTGTCAGCAACTCGGCCAATGGTTCCTTCCAACTGGCTATTTGAAGTTAACCAAACTGTAATGGCGGCGACTTGTGCGCCTGCTCATTGAGCCATCCAGTGCAGACGGCGGTTGATAGTATATGATAATTTGCCTCCATTTTGTTGAAAGAAAACCGGGCTACCCAAGCTGTGACTTGCTCATACTCAATAAACAGCTCATGCAGATGGGTGCGCCCCGATGTGTTGATGTAGACCAGGCCGCAAGAGACGGGCAACAAAGACGACCGCAGCTTCAGAGGCGGCACAGACAGATGAGTCGGCCGCGGCGTTGTAAACCGGCATGGACGGGCGAATTAGCCACGTCATGTTGATGTAAACCGGTCTGCAGAATGGCGGTTTGCATATATATTCATCGAGCTTGATTGCATGATAAGATACTAGCGCATTTATAATGGTGACGCGAGTTTATACGCCCATGACATAGCCATTGCTTTTGAAGTGAACAATTGTCCTGCATAAACAATATTGCAGACCAAGACAAAGTTAAACTGTTCTTTGACAAAAATAATATGTGCTAAAATATATTTTATATGGATATCACCTGATGTGTTTAGGCCAAAAATAATCCGCCATGAAGTTGATGATCACTAGGTGAAACTGAAATCCCTCAAGGGTGAATCGGCCGCGGGAGCAGATAGATAAACCGGCCATGGCGTTTGTAAGCCGGTGCGGATGAGCAAGTTGTCCTCCGCATTGTAAGCCAGTGCGGACGCGTGAACCGGCGGTGAAGGCGGACGGGTGAGTCGTCTGTGGCGTTGTAAGGTGGTGCGGACGGGCGAGTCGGCCAGCGCGTTGATGTAAACCAGACCGCAGGGGTGACGGCTGTATATAACAACACTATAGGGCAGAGTGGTTGTTTTCAAAAAATTAATAAGTACTAATAAAAGTAAACTGGATGGATATCACCTGATGTATTCTGCGATGAAGAGGCCTGCGGCAATCCGAAGCCTGCTCCTGCGGTTCAGAGACAGTGCGAGTCTGTGCCCCACAACCAACTCTCCCTCCGGGTCGCGGCTGGTTTGACCATTCCCTTTTTTTAACGTGCTAGCTTTCCGGCTTAGATCGGTGTATTCTGTTGTGTAGCGACTTTTTGCAACTAATGATATGCCTCGGCGGCCGTGACATCTGATGGTAAAAAATAAAGTTTGGACTAACACTCTGTACTAGTGCCTCCGTACGTCATAGCGGACAACGGTGTACCAGTTGATGCTTTGTTTTTTGTCTTCCTGAGAGGAGTCATTGATAAGTCAAATCTGGAGTTGTTGTCTGGCATCCTGAGTTGATGCCTCCGTACGTTACTCTTTGGCTGCAGCATGACGAGGCCATAGTGGTAAAGGCGGGCTGGCTCGTGGTCACGGCAGGCGATGACACTCGCGACCCGTGGCGGGAACCAAGTTGGTTTAGTAGAGGCCATAAGAACGGCCCGGCCCAAGGCAGCAGCTGAAGCAGTGCGAGGTGTCGGCTCGGTCGAGGCCAGCGGAGATGACGCCGGCTCAGGCTGCATCAGCGAACTCGACGAAACCAAATCAGAAAACTTGCAAGATATCTCAGTTTCCTACCATGACACACCAAAAAGACCGATCCGACTTCCCATTAATGATCGTCCGAGTGTCTGAATCGGAATAACTTATTGATTTGCTCAATATAGTAAGCTGAGAAAAGTCCGATCCGTATCGTACTAGTAGCTTCATATGGTAGATTCACTAAACTTGCTCGAAAACCGTGCCAAGCTAAATAATTCCTGTGTGGTTGGATGCCATCGACCCCATAGTTTTATACATGGATAGATCCCATTGACTTTGTTTTGGCTATTCTTTCCGTCACATCTGTCTTTCATTGATACGATTTTCAGGCCTGGGTCCAACCCTCGGTTTCGCTGCAAATCGGTTTGAACCGATGACTTGTATTTTCCTTCAGTAGATAAGCATCTGGACTAGTGTGCTGGCGCATAAACGCTACCCTAATATTATTGATCTAAAATCTTGTATATCTTGCTTTAACTGATCGTTGATGATGTTATCTTCTTCGTCGGCTCTTTTCCATCCGGCTCATCGCGAGCTTCTCGATCCCTTAAGAAATCCCTCCAAGAACCCAACTGTCGTGGAATTGTCACGGCAGATGTCCTAGGATGAGGACTTAGTCGTGAGGCCGCACATCTATGCAGTAGCTTGAGAGTGGTTGATCGGAATCGAGAGACACAGGGCGGATCAACACACAAGACAAGGATTTAGACAACTTTGGGCCCCGGGAAACATCATCCGGTAATAGCCCTACATGCTGTTTGTGGTTAGGTCTTATTATCATCACGAGGGAGTCGCCGTAAACCGGCTCTTTGTGTCTAGCCCTAGAAATTGTTTCTTCTTGCTTGTCCCTCTTTGGGGAGCCCTGCCCCTCCTTATATATGTTGAAGGGGCGGGTTACATGTGGAGTCCTATTAGGATTAGGACTAGTCTATCTTCTAATACAAACCGGATACAAGTCCGGGTCTTGACTCCTTATAAGGGAAATATTCCTCACATCTTTTCTCTTAAACCGGCCCACTATTAACATAAACCGGTCTTCTGGGCCTTGGGCCTTGTCATCTGTCTGTCCCGCCCGCCAGGTTACCATTGAGTCAGGTTGCTTGTAAACCATCTGGTCAGTGCGGGTCGCTGGTGAATCGCTAAGTCCGGCCGGGTTATACTTCCGGCTGGGTTACACCGCGGGGTATATCCATGACACCACCCCCGAGGCGATGCCGGCGAATACAGCCGGTGTCTTGCACGATTCTTCTTGTGCCGAATGCTGGAGGGGGACAAAGAGATTGGGCGGCGACCATTTAGATTAGGTATTTTAATTCTATCAAGCTAGTTGTAATGGGAGTATTATAAGTAGTATCATGCATGCTAATTAGTAGGCAAATTTGATGAGGTCTCGTAGAATTAAATGAAGAAAGAGAGGGTTGAGTATCATATTATGATACCGTATGGAATTAAGACCTCTTCCAATGCAAATGTGCTTAGATGAGGTGCTAAGTGCATTAAATGGCTTAGCAACTCAAGTCTCCAATGCATTGGTGCTTAGTTTGTTGTTGCTAAGCTTGCTTCATTTAAATATCTATAGAGTCAAAATTGTCTTTTCACCTAGGTACCCGCGCTTAGCACCATTTCTTCCTGGGGTCACCAAACTAGTCTCTCTCTTCTTAATTAACTTGCCACATCATATTTTATGCCTACGTGGCAGGCTTAGCACCTGTATATAGGGTGGAGCACTGGGAGAGGCCTAAGGGGTATGTTCCCACCGTGGTTAGTCTTAGGCCTTGTTCGGTTCAACCTCCACCCAAGGGGTTGGGAGAGGAATGGAGGGAAATTTGGCTTGTACATGATTTAATCCCCCACAATCCCTGTTAATCTATGTATATTGTGGGCATGTTATTTGACCCCTCATTTTGCCGCGCTACGACCAGTATGAGTGTCTTCATGCAGTACACCATCCTCTAATTTGGTGGATGCCAAGAAAGGAGCTATAATTTTTTTCAAGTTGAAATTTTTTACCGGCGAGGAGCCATAATTAAGCTGGAGGCGTCTCTTATTTTCTTTCGAATGGGAAATAAGCTGGAGAGCTGGAGAGTGTCTCTAATGGGCTACCTCTAGTGTTAAGGCCCTCCAGTACGAAACACAGGCAGCCGACTAGGACGATACAAAAGCCTATCCATCTTAAAGCCCATTTGTTTTTCTTTTTTGCGAGGAGAAGCCCATATTTCTTGAAGATGGGGCGATCTCAGAAAAACCCTCCTTCCTCCCCGCTTCCACTTATACTGCAGCTCGCTGGACTCTCCCGCTTCCGTCGCCCCCCAATTCCCCCCGCTCACCTTCTTCCTCACTCGTACAGAAAACACCTACTCCTCTTCTTCCACTCCTATAGAAAACCCTAGCCCTCCTTATTCCCCACTCGCACTGCCACTAGGCTCGTCTCTGGCTACACTTCTCAAACCCGTGAGCTCAGCACGATGCCCTCAAGCAAAATGGAGTCGGTTGGCCCCAGCGCCAAGAAGATGAGGCTCCCACCAGCGGTGACGCCAGTTGTAGATCCCGCACCCGGCAGCGCGGGGAGAAGCGGCGAGCCCCCTACCCGGATCTGAGGAATCGGTAGAATCTCCGGTGGACCGCATCCGCAATCTCCCAGACGTCATCCTTGAGGAGATCATCTCGCTTCTCCCCACCAAGGATTGCTACCGCACACAAGACCTCTCAACTTGGTGGCGCCCTCTATGGCACACCGCGCCCCTCAATCTCGATTGTCGTCAGATATCTGTCCTTCCTGAATTTGATATCCTTAGAACCATCATCTCCTCTCACTATCAGGGCCCCATTCAACGCCTCTGCATCTCGACACGCTACCAGTTGTCCATACCCGGTACGGTGAACGCTAGGCTGACATCCCCTGATTTCGGAAAACTCCAGTAGTTTGAGTTATACGATTACCATGAGACCGAACACCAAGAATTTGTGCCCACACCACCATTGTCCATCTCGTGCTTTTCCTCCCCTCTCCACACTGCCACCTTCGCCCAGTGCCATCTACCAAAAGATCTGGTACAAATGCTTCGACTCCCACTTCTAAAAAAACTTTTGCTTGTGTTGGTTTATCTGTCGAAGGCCTCACTACACAACATCATCCACTCCAGTTGCCCTGCCCTGGAGCGCTTGCTAATTGTTTTGGGAGTAGAAATCCATATCAGTTGTCTCCAAATAAAGTCGCCTCACCTTAAAAGCATTGGTATTGCTTTTGAAGGACAGTAGCTCATCATCAAAGATGCCCCTTCACTTCAAAGGTTACTCCTTGATTGTTGTTATAAACCTTGGCAAATAACTGTTGTCTCTGTGCCCAAACTGGAGACCTTGGGTGTAATTCATGATCCGTTTAATGATCACAAGAAGTTGGTGTTTGGCTCCATACCTTTTCACGTATTGTATATTATCATCTACACATTTGTAATCATAATCTGCATTTTTCATTTATACGCATTAGTTTTATATCATATTGGAGTACACTTTGGGTACTAATATTATGTTATATGCTCAATGAAGAGTTCATCCATGGATAGCCTATCAATGCTGCTAGATTCTGTCAAGATCTTATATATCGGAATGTTTATTTATGATCTGAACATAATTATTGGCTTGCTGCGATGCTTTCGGTCTCTGGAGAACTTATATATAAAGGTGATGATTTCATGCACATTGAAAGACTGTATACATTGTACTAGAATTAACCGTTCAGCTGTTGCTCTTTCGACATACTCTTTTTTCAGACCTTAACTGTTTTCAAATATTCATGTCTACTTAGGCACTGCAACCACTTGGAGCAAACCGTATAACCAATTGCTGGCGTAATAAGCACCAGGATTTTCTCAGTTCTAATGACATTCGTTTTAGGACAATAATGATGGAAGGATATGCATCGAACCAGGCAAACAGAAGCTTTGTCACATTCTTCCTGTTGAATGCAAGGTTACTATTGTCCATGAGCCTTAAGTTTTAAAGCAAGAGATTTCTCACAGATGGACACGTTGAACAGCAAAAAAGAAGTTTCAGGTGGACAAATGGGCTTCTAAACGTGCTTGGCTTCTATTTACAACAAATTGTAGTCATCCTGAAATATATTTTTTGCACAGGATGTTGATTTTATGGATCAGACTGATCCATTTGTTTGTGACTGCGAAAAAGAGTGATTGGGTTAGATGTTACTGCCATGTTCAATCTGGGTTTTGTCTAAATTTGATGAACAATTAGTCCTTGGGCTTTTTGTACCATTTGTAAGCTTGAGTTGCATGTTGTTGCCCTCATACTCCCCTCTGCATCTTCCATGGCTGTTGTTCGTTCCCGTCCGAGGCCTCGCCGTCATTCTCTGCCTTGGTTCGCTCGTTGTGCCTGACGCCGTGTGGCGTTGTCAACATGGTCAACAATCAAGAGGAATCAAGAGATGATTGTAACTGTAGAGGCTGACAGTAGGGACCCACCAGCGTCATTGCATTACGCCAGCAGGTGCCTCGTTATTACAAGCCAAAAAAATACTTCCTCCTAATTTTTTGACAACTAGGTCCCATGCCATTGTCAATGTAGTCAATAACCGAGAAAATTACACAATGAGTGGATAACACCAGGGACCCAGCAGCTCGCCCAATTGTTTTTAGTTTCAGAGACGGAGCTCAACTGCGCGTTGTGCGGCGGCTGTGGCTCGTCTAGCCCATCCTTACGCTTTTATTTAAGCACATGACGAGCCCAGTTGATATCTTTTTTCTTTCTAAAAATGGTTAGCCCAGTTCTTCTTTTTGGAGAATACCAAAACCAAGGCCTACTTGCTTTTCTCAGCCTTGCTGGGCTGCAAATCTTTCAAGACGAGGAGGGATGTAAGTAGTAAGAAATGGGCATCCCCAGAAAATGGGCTATAAGTTGTAAGAAATGGGTGTAAATTTTTAAACCAAAGCCAACCGGCAATTACATTAAAATATCGTTTTTCCTGGATTTCTCTACTCTCTACTCTTATAAAAAGCAGAGTTGGTGATGATGGTGTGCCTGCCATCCTGCAATATAGGCCGTCCGATCTACATGTAACGGATAGGAAGGAAACTATGACAACTTACCCACACTCCTCTCCACATTTGCAGATACGGCCATCCCTCGTTCATCCTTTTCTCCCACAAGATAAACTACCCATACAAATGCATCTTCATGTTCTGTGCAACGCACGGGCATCTTGCTAGTTAAGATTTTAAATTTCATTCATTTTTTGCGGAGAATTGTTTTTTGAATTTTATTTTGATATAATTGTTTAAAAATTATTTTTAACGTGACTCGAAATTTCGTGATTAAAAGAGTTCGGACCCCACCTAAATATGCAAAATTTCATTGAATGTTTTAGCAGTGCCTAGAATATATGGTTTGTAATGCTAATAAAAAATATGGGCTTCAAATATCCTTAAGAATTGGCAAATGGGCTGTAAATTATTGAAAATAATGCTAATGGGATGTATGATGTTTTCCACAGATTTGGAGGCTGACTTCTGGGCCTACTAGGTTGACGATAACGCTGTCCTAATTTTTTTTGACGCGTATGCAAGGCTTTTTCAACTTAGTCAACATAGAGAAGTGACTGTTGGATGTCCATCCAATGGCCGCCGTGCTTCTTCAATCTCTGATCTTCCTGCTCCAGCCGCCCAAACTAGCACCGACGGGACTACCCGCTCCCTCCTCCCGTGGCCGGCTGTGCTGCCGCCAGGCCATCCCTCTACCCACCTGCACATCCTGTTATTTTCCGACAACGTCAGCCTCACCCCACAGCCGACTAGTCAGCGCTCGTACTCCCCTCAGCATGGGCATCCATTGCGGTGGCTTCGCCGGCTCCAGGTTGTTCCCTTCCTGGGCCTCACCCTCGTCCACCGCATTTGTGCTCTCATCACGGTGAGGTCTACATGGTCAACAAACAATAGCCATCGGAAGAGGCTGACAGTAGGCACACACACAAGGAAATGCCTCCTTATTATGCACAAAATAATGATTCCTCCACCTGACAGCTAGGACCCACCTGAAGGGCCTCTATATTTCATGAAAAGAACGTTCCCCCTGCTGTCAGCTCGGACCCACCAGCTATATCTTCGCACGCAAGGAAGTGCCTCCTTATTACGCACAAAAAAAATGAATACTCCCCCTGCTAGCTGGGACCCACCATAGTGGGAGGCTAACTTGTGGGCCTACTAAGTTGATGGGGATGGAGGGCTTTGTCAACTTAGTCAATATGAATTATTTTAGCTCCGGTGACCATACAATGTCCATCCAACGGCCCTAGTGCTTCTTCAACCTCTGGTCTTCTTGCTCCAGCCGCCCAAACCAGCGCCAGTCGTGCCCCCTGCTCCTGCCTCTCGTGGCCGTCTTGCTGCTGCAGAGGCCGCACCGCCCCTTACTACTCTCGCTGCTGGCCAGGCCATCCCTCTACTCACCCACACCCCTTGTTATTCTGCAGCAATGATAGCTTCACACCATAGCCGAACTAGTGAACACTCGTACCCCTTTCCGCGTGGGCATCCACTGCAGCGTCTTCCCAGGCTCCGCGCCGTCCCCTTCCTAGGCCTCGCCGTCGTCCACCGCCCTGGTGCTCTCAGCATGGCGTGGTCAACATGGTCAACGAACGACATCCATCAGAAATGGACTGTACGTGGAGAGGATGACAGCTGGGTCCACGGCCGCACACAAGGAAATGCCTCCTTATTACGCGCAAAATAATGATTCCTCCACTTGATAGTAGGGACCCACCGTACGGGTCACCATATTTCTCTAAAAAAAACATTTTCCCCCTGACTGCTGGGACCCACCAACTACATCTTCGCATGCAAGCAAATGCGTCCTTATCCTCCCTGACTGCTGGGATCCACCCGGTTGAAGCGTACGCAATGTTGTTTGTGTACATACCGGTCGATCGGTCTATCTGCCACGATGAACCGTGGCTGAGTAAGGAGCAGTAGTGGTACGTACACATACGTATAGCAAGGGTGCAAGAAAGGGCTAAGTACGTACAGCCAGGATGCAAGAAAGTAAATACGGCCATGTAGGTACATATGGGCGGGGTCTCGAACGCCTACTCGCGCATATATACGGCCAGCGCTCATGTACATGGCTGGGTTGGAATGGAGAAACTGTGTCGTCGTTTTCATTGGGAGCCAACCGGCTTGGATGGAATAGCCGATCGAAACAAGGCCTGGCGTACCACAGAATGGAGGAAATGGCCTTGTGTTCGACCGGCCACGGTCAAAACGGGATCCTGTTCATCGGGA
The DNA here is from genome assembly GCF_002162155.2 of Triticum dicoccoides. NCBI lineage: Eukaryota > Viridiplantae > Streptophyta > Magnoliopsida > Poales > Poaceae > Triticum > Triticum dicoccoides. The sequence goes on along the minus strand of NC_041392.1, from coordinate 306,953,573 downwards.
GGGGTCTGGCGTACTGCAAAATAGAGGAAACAAACTTCTCTTGGACCTCCTACGGTCGAAACGGGGTCCTGTTGATCGGGAGGGGTGTGGCGTAGCGCAAAACGGAGGAAATTGACTTGTGTTGGAGCACTACGGTTGAAACGGGGGTCTTGTTCATCGGGAGGGGTGTGGCATACCGCAAAACGGGACTCCACGGGATATTGTTCATCTCCACCGTCGACCTCCTCTAGCCTCCACGGGCTACTGTTCATCCACCGTCGACCTCCTCCATCCTCCGCCTGTGACTGTTCATCCACGGGCTCTTGTTCATCCAGCCTCCACCGCTGCTCCACCAACTATTGTTCAACCAGCCCTCTCCATGGGATCTTGTTCAACCACCCATCCACGGGCTACTGTTCTTCCAGCCCTCCACCGGCTACTGTTCAACCAGCCCTCCACGGGGTCGTCCTGTTCATCCAACCCTCCACGGGGTCCTGTTCATCCAAACCACCATGTGTCCTGTTCATCCACCCCCAACCGGCTCAATTAGGGTCATGTTCATCCAGCGGCAACGGCTTCTATTACCACGGGGTCCTGTTCATCCAACCCCCCATCAGGAATTGTTCATCCAAACCCCCCAACAACGCTCACGGTTCATCAAGGGAAGGAAGCACAGCAGGGTTCGGTCGGCTTCAGTTAGTAGCAGTAGCGGAGGAATCGTTCGACCGGGTTCAGTTAACAGCCATATCGATCGATCGCTCGGGTTCGGTGACGCGTAGCCTGCGGTGCAATCGCTCAAGTTCAGTAGGCGAACGCCTCATTTGGGTTTAGTTAGAGCCCAACGCCACATACCCACGCGCGTATGTGTACGAGAGAAATGTGCATCGCTCGGCCCCCGACCACCCACCGTAACCGGGAACTCCCTGATATTTTCCTCGCCCTCACTTCTACCACGGTTTTTTCCGCAATGAACGGCCCAAAGAATGTCATGCCGTTGCATCTCCGGCCTGCCCAGGACAAAAAGCCCATTTTCTATCATGAGTTCTTGTCATAGAAGTAGGATCCCACCACATGTATGATGATATCGGGTTTTGTCACAATTATCTTCATAGAAGTGTCATAAGCATGACAGAAAAAATTCGTTCGGCCCAAAATGTCATGAATGTGTCTTTTTTGTAGAGATATACATCAGTGTTTGGAGTATGTACTAGTAGTTCATATTGAAATCTACTAAAGGACATATATTTTAAACAATATGATAATCTCTCTAACCAAGGTAGGGACATGGAGTAAACGGAGGGATTAGTAAAATTTTCTCCTCGTCCTACGAGCCACCACGCGCGTGGGCGAGGGAGTGGGTGTAAGGTGTAGTAGTAAGAAAGCTTCACCTCATCCTGCGAGCCACCGCGCCCGTGGGTGGGGGAGACGGTGTACTAAGCAAGCTTCTCCTTGTTTTGCGAGTTGACGGGACACATCAAAAGCAATATGTACAGAGCATCTCCAGTGTATAGTGCCTTGCCTCTAACGTAGGCCCCACATGGTTCGCCTCTTTTTTAACATAGCGCATCAAGTCGCAGTTTGTTTGTTCACCCGTGGTACACGATCCTCCATCAAGTGGACAACCAGTACACATGTCAAATTACCACGTGGGCTGCCTTTTCATACAGAAATGAGCTCCACCGTGTACCCGCGCGGTGTGGTTGGGAAAGAGACGGGAGTACGTGTGCCGTGCGTGCACCTCTTCTCTTTGTGCACGTCCCCCCACCTACGTGGGTGTGTCTAAGAGAGATACAAACCTAGACAGGTGGTGTGTGTGTTCCTGAGTATTTTTTTGTTGGGGGTGATTTCATGAATGTATTTGTGGGAATATGTGTCGATGATATCTCAAACAAAAATTTGACACATGCAATGTGTGTGAAATAGAGGCCTATCTATATCATATAGAGGGGGAGATCCACAAGAAGAGAGGGAGGGGTCATAGATATCGATAGAGTCAAAGAGAGGATCAAGTGGGTGGGTGCGAGATCGATGAAGAGAGCCATCGAAATTGTGTGTGTGCAAGTCAAAGATATAGGGCGATTGACCTACGGGAACATCAGAGGGCACATGGAAAGTTTGTGTGTGGCAGGGAGACATGACTAGAGCGCTCGATGTATCGGTGTGCGTGTTTGGGGGTGAGGGGGGAGGCAGAGGCCTAATTAGAGAGGTGGAACGACTCATATATGTGTTGAGAAGGAGAGACCCAACTATGTCTTGAGAGAGATCGGTCGACATCCATACATAAGTTAAGGATGGCTAATAGGTCGGGATAGAGAGAGAGGGAGGGAGGGAGGGAGATGGGTAGAGTGTTGGATGGGTGATGGAGTTGCTTCTCGAAGATGGTGGGAGAGGCCTACTAGACAAACAAAGGGTAGAACTGCAATATTATCAATAAGAGTGGGGATGTGTTTCTGTGTGTGCATGTGTGTGGTAGATGTGTCGGGACACATGCATGGATGATGAAGGGGGACCATGTGTTTGGCAAGCAAAGCTAACTAGATCAGTAGATCAATTGTTGTTTGTCGGAGGAAGGGAGAGACATAACTAATGAGGTAGATCGATCAATGCATGGTGAAAAAACGAGTTATAACAACCTAGCTAGCTATATGTATAGCGGGAGATTGGTCGGTGTACATCCATTTGTTAGAGGCAAATAAGGCACAGTGAGACGGATAGACAGAGAGAATGGAGCTAGGTGGTGGTGCGAGAGGCCTAGCTACTAGCTAGATAAGGGGAGGAGTGTGCGATTGTGAGATCAATGAAAACAGGGGTCAGAGTATACACGTGAGTGGGACCGTATGAGAGACACGAGGCATGGACACAAAAAGGAGCTGATGGAAGGTGCGTGTGTATGTTGTAGGCAGACATCGCTAGAGAGGTTTATTGATCATTGTGTGTTGGAAAGGGGTTGTGGAGACTGTGGGAGAACGACCTAAAGAAAAAAACATTGAATGTGCGCAATGGATAGAATGCTGAGGGAGGGGGAGGGCATGTGCATGCACGAGAGAAAGTTAGTGCTAGCTACAAAGGTTAGAGGATTGTGTGGGTGTAAGATACTAACAAAGATCATAATTCGATATGAAAGTGGATTCATATATTTGAATAGGAGATCATAGTGTTATAAACATATGCATGCATGAATGTAGCAGTGATACGCGTGTTGTGGTTTTGGACATGTTGTCCCATAATGTGATAATGCATGGTGTTTGCAACTCACAGCTAAATATCGAACTATCTAAACCATACTATACATCAAACAATCTCAAATTTTCTTTGAATTTTTGATAATGTGTGGCGTTCGCAGCTCACAACTAAATATCAAACAATCTAAATGATACTATATATCAAAAATCTCACATTTTATTTGAATTTGTGGTAATGTGTGGCGTTTGCAACTCACATCTAAATACTTGTAGGCGTAGGGTGGGGCACCATACATTATGTGATAAACACATTATACATATGAGACATGGTTTAGATTATGAAGATCTAGCTAGATCTTGAAATGTACTGTGATTTGAAATCAACATAAAGTGGATTCAAAAAATCGAGTCCGAGTTCATATAGTACACATAGTTGATGTCTACTACACAATTTTATTCTTGTAGACTCGTGTTGGGCCTCCAAGCGCAGAGTTTTGTAGGACAGTGGCAATTTCCCCTCAAGTGGACGACCTAAGGTTTATCAATCCGTGGGAGGTGTAGGATGAATATGGTGTCTCTCAAACAACCTTCCAACAAAAGGAAAGGAATCTCTTGTGTCCCCAACGCACCCAATACAATGGAAAATTGTATAGGTGCACTAGTTCGTCGAAGAGATGGTGATAAAAGTGTAATATTGATGGTAGAAATATATTTTTATAATCTGAATAAATAAAAACAGAAAGGTAGCAAATTGTAAACGGGCACAAAAACGGTATTGCAATGCTTGATAATGAGGCCTAGGGTCCGTACTTTCGCTAGTACAATCTCTCAATGATGCTAATATAATTGGATCATATAACCGTTCCTCAATATGCAACGAAGAATCACTCCAAATTCCTATCTAGCTGAGAACATACGAAGAAATCGTTTTTAGGGTAGGAAAACACCTCAAAGCTATTCTTTCCGTTCGATCTATTCAAGAGGTCGTACTAAAATAACACAAAGCTATTCTTTCCGTTCGATCTATCCTAGAGCTCGTACTAAAATAACACCAAAGCAAATTCATATTCATAATACTCAATCCAACACAAAGAACTTCAGAGAGTGCCCCAAGATTCCTACCTGAGAAACAAAGACAAGAACATGCATCAACCCCTATGCATAGATTACCCCAATGTCACCTCGGGAATCTGTGAGTTGAATGCCAAAACATACATCAAGTGAATCAATACGATACCCCATTGTCACCACGAGTATTTAATTGCAAGACATATATCAAGTGTTCTCAAATCCAAAAAAGTATTCAATCCAATAACAATGAAATCTCAAAGGGAAAAACTCAATTCATCACAACAAGATAGAGAGGGGAAAACACCATATGATCCGACTATATTAACAAAGCCCGTGATACATCAAGATCGTGACATCTCAAGAACACGAGAGAGAGAGAGAGATAAAACACATAGCTATTGGTACAAACCCTCAGCCCCGAGGGTGGACTACTCCCTCCTCATCATGGTGGTCGCCGGGATGATGAAGATGGCCACCGAAGATGATTCCCCTTCAGGCAGGGTGCCAGAACAGGGTCTAGATTGGTTTTTGGTGGCTACAGAGCCTTGCGGCGGCAGAACTTCTGATCTAGGTTTATTTCTGATGGTTCCTCTACTTATAGGATTTTTTGGCATCGGTTTCACGTGAAGATGGGCTGGAGGTGAGCACAACCCACCGAGGCAAGCCAGGCCCACCAGGCACACCCTGGTGGGTTGTGGCCTCCTCGTGCCTCTTCTGGCCCTCCCATGAAGCTTCGGGGGTCTCTATTGTTGCAAAAAAATGATGAAAAAGTTTCAGCTCATTCAGAGAAGTTTCATTTCTGCAAAAAAAAAAACACCATGGTAGTTCTGTTGAAAAGAGTGTCATTCCGGGTTAGTTCCATGCAATCATAACCATATAAAATTGTTGCAAACATGGCATGAATACTTCATACATTATAGATACATTGGAGACGTATCGGCATCCCCAAGCATAATTCCTACTCATACTCGAGTATGTAAATGATAAAAGAAATAATTTATGAAGTGTGAATGCTAGCAAAGTGCATAAGTTTGATCAGTGATAATTTCAATCACTTTTCCTAGCATCATAACAACAACTCTTTCTTATAAAACTTCTCATGTTAAAGTAGCAACCAATTCACATGTTAAGGTTGAAACGATGAATTCTATTGAAACTCAACAACCTATGTTCTCAGTCACCAAGCAATTGTAATTCAACTTATTCAACTGAGTTTAAGTATGAGCTCCACATACTCAAGCATCGTATAGTCTTCTATGATTTCTAACACTCACCGGATAGACATGAGCAAAACATTTCAACCGGACACATAGATAGATAGGGGCTTATAATTTTTCCTCCCAACGTATTCACCTCAAGGGCGATGTCAACAATAATAACTCATGCTACCCATATCCAACTGGATATATGTGCCTAGATCTTTCCTCACCACATGATGCTTGCGAAAAGAGAAAAATAAAAAGGAATAGAGAGAAGAACTTTGACTATTTGCATAAAAGTAAATACATAAAAGTAAAAGATAGACCCTTAGTAGAGGGGAGCAGAGGTTGCCATGCGCTTATTTGTTTGTATGCTCAACCCCTTAGTGCAGAAGAACGTCATGTTGTATTGCCCCTTGTGATGGCAACCTTTATTATGCAGTCTGTCGCTTTTATTCTTCACCATCACAAGTTCGTACAATGCTCAATTTTCTCTTACACTAAATGATCTCACACATTTAGAAGCAATTTTTATTGCCTTATTGCACCAATGACAACTTACTTGAAGGATCTTGCTCAATCCTTAGGTTGGTATGGTGGACTTTTGAAGATAAGATTTGGGTTTAAGGGTTTTTGGATGCATAAGTAGTATCTCTACTTGGTGCGGAATTTTTAGCTAGCCAGGATGGGGGGCAAGCACCACATATTGAAGGATCTATGAACAAACATAAACCATTATGTTGTCTTCCTGGTCAAACATCAGCAATTTTGGCATATAATATTTTGATGGGGCCTCATAATCACAAAAGATTTCCATGATATTGTATTTGCATGTGAAAATTCTCTTCCTTATACTAATTATTCGTGATTGCTTGTATGACCAATATTGTGATTGTCAAGCCTCAAAAGATTCATTTTCTAAAACCAATGTGAAGCTACCACTAGGAATGATATAATTTCAACTTCTTGATATTCAATTCATTCAATGATTTACTCATAGGATATAAGTGAAGCACAAGAGTAAATGACGAGCTACTCCAAAAAAGATATAAGTGAAGATCAAGCGAGTAGTTAAGTAAATAGGTAGCTATTTGGGGACTCTCTCTTATTCAAAAACTATCAAAACTAAGCATTTTATTAAAACATCAAGCAAGACAAAATAAAATGACATTCCAAGAATAGCACAGATCATGGGAAGAAGCAAAAACTTAGGCTCAACCGATACTAACCGATAATTGTTGAAGAAGAAAGGTGGGATGCCTACCGGGGCATCCCCAAGCTTAGATGCTTGAGACTTCTTGAAAAATTATCTTGGGATGCCTTGGGAATCCCCAAGCTTGAGATTTTGTGTCTCCTTAATTCTTCTCATATGACGGTTTTCCTAAATCTCAAAAGTTTCATCCACACAAAACTCAACAAGGACTCGTGAGATAAGCTAGTATAAACGAATGCAAAAACCTTACCATTCTCAACTGTAGCAAATCACTAAAATTATTATTCAACATTGCACACTAAATTCCTCTGTATATTTAATACTCCTATCCTCAAATAGAATCATTAAACAAGCAAACATATGCAAACAATGCAAACATAACAGCAATCTGCCAAAAGAGTACATTCTGTAAAGAATGCAAGAGTATCAATACTTCCCTAACTCCAAAAGTTATGAAACTTACCACACTGTATAAAATTTACCAGAGCTTATTTTGCAAAAAGTTTCAACATTTTATCACATTCTGCCTTTTCTAGGGATTTTTTGCAACATCGATAAACTTTCTGTTTTCAAACAGCAACATGTAGACTTGCAAAAAAAGCATGTCAAAGGCTATACTTGATATTTTTATTGAAAAGAAAGATGCAAAATATTATTCTAAATAACAGCAATCAAATACTAACAAAATAAAATGATGCTCCAAGCAAAGCACATATCATGTGATGAATGAAAACATAGCTCCAAGTGAGGTTACCGATAATGTTGGAGACGAAAGATGGGACGCCTTCCGGGGCATCCCCAAGCTTAATTTCTTGGATATTCCTTCGATATTAACTTGGGGTGCCTTGGGCATCCCCAAGCTTAGGGTATTTTCACTCGTTATTCTCCTAATATCGACATCTCACCCAAAACTTGGAAACTTCAATCACACATAACTTAACGGGACTTCGTGAGATAGGTTAGTATGATAAAGAGCAAACCATTTCACTTTGGTACTTTCAAAGACAAGATTCATAATTGTTCTCACACAATTCCTACTGTAGCATATCATTTCCACAATTTATGTTGAGCAATATAAGCCATAGAAACTAGAAACAAGCAAACTATGCATTGAAAACGGAATCTGTCAAAAAATAGAACAACCTGTAGTAATCTGTACTCCAACCATACTTCTGTAACTCCAAAAATTATGATAATTTAGGAAAACCAGGGAAATTTTTCTATTAATCTTCTGCAAAAATAATCAGTATTTGACCACGCTTTTGTTAAGAGTGAGAATTATTTTCCTGAGTGTAAAAGTTTCTATTTTTCAGCAACTTGGCACTTTATGATCCTCTTGTTATGTTTCAATTATCACCGTAAGCCATCCCAAAGGCTTTACTTGGCACTTTATTGAAACAAAAGCAATAAAACATGATTACTACAGTAGCCTAATCATGTGAACACACAAAAACAGTAGGTAAAAGTGTTGGGCTGTCTCCCAATAGGCGCTTTTCTTTAATGCCTTTTAGCTAGGCATGATGATTTCAATGATGCTCGCATAAAAGATAAGAATTGAAACATAACAAGAGGATCATGAATCACATGGCAAGCACATGCAAGACTAACCCACTTCCTATGAATAGGGATTTTGTGAGCAAATAATATATGTGAGCAAGAATCAACTAGCATAGGAAGGTGAAACAAGTGCGACTTCAAAAGTTTCAACACATAGAGAGGAAACTCGATATTATTGCAATACCTACAAGCAAATGTTCCTCTCTCATAATAATTTTCAGTAGCATCATGAATGAATTCAACAATATAGCTATCACATAAATCATTCCTTTCATGACGCATAAGCATAGAAATTTTGTTACTCTCCACATAAGCAAATTTATTCTCATCAATAGTAGTGGGAGAAAACTTAACAAAATAACTATCATGTGATTGAGAATTAAAAACACGATGACAAGTTTCATGGTTATCATTATTATTTATAGCATAGATATCATCACCATAATCATCACAGATAGTAACTTTGTTGTCATAGTCAATTGCAACCTCCTCCAAAATAGTGGATTCATCACTAAATAAAGTCATGACCTCTCCAAATCCACTTTCATAAATATAATCATCATAAATAGGAGGCATGCAATCATTATAACAAATTTGCACATCAAATCTTGGGGGACTAAAAATATCATCTTCATCAGACATAGCATCCCCAAGCTTATGGCTTTGCATATCATTAGCATCATGGATATTCAAAGAATTCATACTAACAACATTGCAATCAAGCTCATCATTTATACCAAACATTCTATTGAATTCTTCTTCAACCAATTGAGCACAATTTTCCGTTCCATTATTTTCAAGAAAGATATTATAAAGATGATCAATAATATGATGCAACCTCAATTCCATTTTTATGTAGTTATCTTTTTATAAACCAAACTATTGATAAAACAAGAAACTAAAATATTCGATTGCAAGATCTAAAGATATACCTTCAAGCACTCACCTCCCTGGCAACAGCGCTGGAAAAGAGCTCGTTGACGGGATGTGAGTGCCACTTACCTAGACTCTCCGACAACGGCGCCAGAAAAGAGCTTGATGTCTACTACACAACTTTATGTAGACTCATGTTGGGCCTCCAAGCACAGTGTTTTGTAGGACAGTAGCAATTTTCCCTCAAGTGAATGACCTAAGGTTTATCAGTCCGTGGGAGGTGTAGGATAAAGATGGTCTCTCTCAAACAACCCTGCAACCAAATACAAGGAATCTCTTGTGTCCCCAACACACCCAATAAAATGGCAAATTGTATAGGTGCACTAGTTTAGCGAAGACATGGTGATAAAAGTGTAATATTGATGGTTGAAATATATTTTTACAATCTGAATAAATAAAAAAAGCAAGGTAGCAAATTGTAAATGGGCACCAAAATGGTATTGCAATGCTTGAAACTGAGGCCTAGGGTCCGTACTTACGCTAGTACAATCTCTCAACGATGCTAATATAATTGGATCACATAACTGTCCCTCAATGTGCAACAAAGAATCACTCCAAAGTTTCTATCTAGCGGAGAACATACGAATAAATCGTTTGTAGGGTACGAAACCACCTCAAAGCTATTCTTTCCGTTCGATCTATTCAAGAGTTCGTACTAAAATAACACAAAGCTATTCTTTCCGTTCGATCTATTTTAGAGTTCCTACTAAAATAATACCAAAGCAAATTCATATTCATAATACTCAATCCAACATAAAGAACTTCAAAGAGTACCCCAAGATTCCTACCAGAGAAAGAAAGACAAGAACCTGCGTCAACCCCTATGCATAGATAACCCTAATGTCACCTCGGGAATCCGCGAGTTGAGTGCCAAAACATATATCAAGTGAATCGACACGATACCCCATTGTCACCACAAGTATCCAATTGCAAGACATATATCAAGTGTTCTCAAATACATAAAAGTGTTCAATCCGATAACAATGAAATCTCAAAGGGAAAAACTCAATTCATCACAACAAGATAGAGAGGGGAAATGTCACACCCTGATATTCATGCCACAACAATTAAGCTAATAAATCATAATAAATGTGGTTTGTCAAATTTTTTTGAGTGTTTAGGTCTTTGCTTCATTTGATTTTTGTGTGTTGGTTGCAAGTGCTCTAAAAATCAAATAAATCCTCCAACTCTTATACTCCTTCTCCTTGATCCAAAACCTTGCCCAATGATCATGCCATGTGTGCAGGACATAAAAATATTTTCTTTCAAAAATATTTTGGCCAAAAAGTATTTTCTAAATTAGGTTTTTCCAAAAACCCCTGAATTGAGACTTGAACTACAAGTACTTAATCAAGGGTGTGAAAAATCTTTCAAAAAGTATATTTGAAACCTATTAGGTATAGGGCTCCCATAAACCACAAAAATATAATTTTAAAAGTTATTTTCCTATTTTATTTAAGGGCTTTTTCTTAAGGCCAGAAATGGTCTTTAATAGGTTAAATTATTTTAATGTTTCAAAAATATTTGAGAAATTTAGGTAAGCTCAGTGGACATACATTGTCCATATATAAGAGTTTCAACACATGGTCATGTTCAAATTATTGGTCAAATCCCTCAAAAACTATTTCTGGACATTTCAAGCTTTTGAAATGTTTACAAAGAAAATATTCTCCATTAAATACAGGAAAATTCTATCATGTCCAAAATGACCTACTTGAGGATCCTACAAAGTCTCATGTCATGGAGAACAATATAGCCCCACCAAACCCTCTCAAAACCATTTCTGTCCTTTTTCAAGTTTGAACAACTTTGGACTGCCAAACATGTCCAAATGCTCTCAAAATTGGTGCACATGCTCAAATGGTGTAATAATGCATCTAGGAAAAATGGCACAAGTTGGAGAGAAGGATATCATGATCAAAGTGTTTTAAAACCCTTTCTGTCCAAAACCAAATTTGAACAACTCTACATTGCCAAGTGTGTCCTTTTGATCTGAATTTTTGTGGACATGTTCAAATCCTCAAATGATGACACTACACCAAGTGGTGCATCAAGGAGAATAGATTTGCATCATTAAATCTTGGAAAAGTCATTTCTGCTGAGTTCTGGGGTTTACAAAAGTTGCATTGGCCACTTTCTCCACTTGACCTCAAAATTGCTGGTCACTACTTTTATGTGATGCCACACATTGTTGTTAAATATGATGGCAAGGAGAATGCATTTTCTTTCCCAAACCACCATCTAACACCTTCTGACAAAATTTAAAACTCCATGTTTCAGCCCCTTCCACTAATCTCCATGAGTTGAAACTCCACCCACACCCTAATCTAGTCCCTCTTAACCTCCCACAAGCTTTCCAGCCCAAGGGGCAATGATTGAGGGGGTGAAACCCCATTTTTCTTCTCAGGACAGTAGCATTTTCACTCTCTCTCTCTACCCCTCCTCTCTTCTACTGTCTCCCCAAGGCATCCAATGCCATTTCCACATTGTTTACACCACCCTGCAGCCACTAGACACAAGTGGATGCGTGAGTGCGCGCGGAAAAGCCGCGCATGCCAGCCAAAGATGCGCTCTGGAGCACGCTACCGTGCTCCCGACCATTGACACGGCGCTCCCGTCCACCTCGAGCCTCCCCCTCGCGCCAGTCGATGCGCCTCGGCGTCCGCATCCCGCCAGCAGGTCTCCCACTTGCTCCTGCGCCCTCCTCTCGCCCATGCGGCACATGCCCAATCACCGCCCGCGTCCCTGGCCCGCCTTGCGCTCGCTCCTCCCTTCCTCTCTCTTTCCCTGGTCGTAGACCACGCCCAGGAAGACCCCCGACTCGAAGCCAAGCCCTCCCGTGCCCTCCAGCGATGGCTACAGCCTCGCCGGCGCACGACCCCGCTATGCACCTCACCCCCTTCTATTTAAGGCCACCCCAAGCCCCCTCTCTACTCCTTTGGCCTTCTCTCCCTCCTGTGCACCCCCTGGACCAACCTTTTCCTCCTCTCGTGACCTCCGTCGCTCCCCATGGCCGGAGCCGAGCCGCCGGACTCCGCCTAAATTTGCACCCACTGCTCCTCCCTCCCCTCTAGACCACACCAGAGCACCTCCAACATCCCGAAGGGACCCTCCCGCACTTCTTTCTCTCCTCCCCGTGGTCGTGCCATCGAGCTCCATCACCACCGCCAGCTTCGCCCGCCACGGCCGATGGTGCGCTCGCATCCGACCACCCCTGCGGACCTGGCGCACCTCGGCGGATGCGGCGCAGCCTCCTGAACCCGCCGGTGTGCTGGGCATCGCCGGAGGTGGCCGGTGCCGCTAGTGAGAACGCCGGTACCCCCTCGGCCTCGCCTCCCCTGCCTCTGCTCTGTTCGAGCGGGTGGTAGGAGACGGCCTGAGCACCGGGCCCTTCTCGTTAGCGACCCGGTGGGCGGCACCAGCCTGTTTAAGTGGAGACAGGCCGAGAGTAAACCCTCTACACGCGCAGCGAAGGCATACTCTGCCAGTGGCGCCTTTGACATCACCCTGCCACCCGTGCAGCTGAGCCGCTAGGCCGACCCACAGCTATCTCCCGGCCGGTGCGCAGGATAAGGGTAAAACCCTTTCCCTTTGCTTTTTCTTTTTCTGTAAACTTGTAAAATTCATAAATAAATCTTATGAACTCCAAATCTAGTAATTCAAATTTCTAGTGACTCCATAAATCTTGATCTACCTTTTGGTGCAACATGCACATTTTTCCAGAACAACTTTCCTCACACAAATTAAATAAAATCCCATTTTCCATTTCTGTGATGAACTTTAGAAAATCACAGAGAGATCATCTTTGATCCAAATGCCATGATTCAAATTTCTAGATGCTCCTAAGTTTATAGCTTAGGTTATAAACATTTTTATTAATATTTTCTGTGCCGCACAAAATAATGAGCCATTTCTTCATGTTTGTCAACTTTGCAAATCCATAGAATATTCTTTTTGACTCCAAATCCAGTGAAACCAAATCCTAGATGCTTCTAAAACAATCCTTTGTTAAATGGGTGCCTCTGCTCATTTTTCAAAAAATATATTTCTGTATACTTCTTGCAAATCCATAAATCCATTGATTCCATCATATTTAAATGTTCAGAAATATCCACTGACCCAATCCCAATGAAACCACTTTGGTCATTCCTCATATGACCAAAGGTATCCTAGAAAAGTCCAATTAATATTTTTGGAGCACTTTTATTTTCTTCCTTGTTGTGTTGCTTACTATGATTGTTTCCGACATTAGTTGACGAAGTAGATGAAATACTTGGAGATGGACCAGAAGATTTGAAGACTCTGATGAACCAAGCAAGCAGCCCTTTGACCATGTTAAACCCTTTTATATCATGAGAACATTTTCACTGTTTCATCGAGGGCAAGATGGTTCTTGAATGGCAACCTTGCTGGGCTTGCCTCTGTTGCATACCCGTTGATACTTGCATTGTTCATGACTCTATCCTTGTTTAGAGTTGTGCTAATGGATTGTAGAAATATGCTATTGTAGTTGGCTATGCAAAAAGGTGTCAGGGTTATGCATGGAAAGAAACAAGTGTGGATGACATACTTGCATATAGCCCAGTGGGTGCTACTAATGCCTCTGGGAGATGATGATGAGTTAGGTCACTACTTGGTGGAGAGGTAGTGTACCGAGGCTTGATGAAACTATTGTTTACAGAAATGGATTAGATTTAAGATTTGTTGACTGTCCCAACCTTACATGCGCAACCACTCTACCCTTATATGGGAAAGGGCATTATTGATTACCTAGGCCGATACTAGCTTGGAGCCCGCATTACTAGTGATGGGAGAGTTGTTGTTGCGCTCTCTCGGGACGGGGTCGTTCCAGGTAGGGCGGCCATGACTGTTTTTACAGGGCACCGGACACACCATTGGTACCCCGTGCTTGTGGTATGAGATGAATATGGGAGCGTGGCTCCAAATTCTTAAGATGAGAAATGTTGGGCACGGGGGTTGCTACCAATCGAGTGGAATCTATGTTAGTGTCGTCTAGGGAAAGATAGTGATCGGGTGCTTACCCCGGGTACTTGAGGTACCGCGGGTCGTGGATGACATGGAAGTTCCCCGGATCTTGTGGGTAAAGTGTGCAACCTCTGTAGAGTGTAAAACTATTCGAATAGTCGTGTCCACGGTCAAGGACAGTTGGGTGGTGCTGCTTAGACTATGTCCATAAGTTTCTGGAAAATAACACGGTTTCGTAAATGTCACAGCCCTAGCTTAGCCTTTGCTTGTCCTTGCATGATCATCATATCATCATGTTTAATTTTCTCAGAAACTTGAAATGGGGATGACAGAAACCCCCAGCACCACTCAAACCAACTAGGGTTACTAAAATACTTTTTCAATGAATCTGAAATGCCCTTCTAAAATGTTTATCATCTTTGTCTTGGTCTAGAACCTCTGACAAAAATGGTGCACACTTTTCTAGGACAACAGAGGGTCACTGAATTAAATCATATAGTATCTGCATTTGGGCATTTAAATACTATAAAATATTTTAAATGCTCAAATAATCATAAACTAAAATGTTTACTATTGGATACATTTTAAACAGTAGCCATGATTAGTTTCATGATTTTTGGAAATGCCCTGGCATTTTTAATAAAGCCCTGAAGTTATAGAAAATGGAAAACAGAAAAAAATAGGAAAAGAGAGAAACTTACCTGGTCTCACCTGTGCAGCCCACCAGAGAGCTCAGCCATCCGCTGTAGCAGTCGGCCCAGCCCACCAGCGCCCTCCCTCTCGTCTACCTCCTCGAGACAGTAGGACACGGGCGTGTGCTCGCCGCGCGCTGGCACGCGCCGGCCACGTCCAGCATCCCTGCCTGTCTCCCCATCACCCTGAGGATGCCACGCGACCCCTTGGCGCACTCTCACTCCCTCCCGTGTCTCTCCCTCGTCTGCCCCTCTCCCCCGAGAACCACCGAGCGGAGCTCGTCGCCACCGACACCGTTCGCCGCGGCCACCGACCCTCCCTCGCCCATCGAGTGTGTCCAAGAGCTCCGGGTCGTCTTCCTCATCCTCTCCACTGAGCCTTGGAACGAAGGACGCACCACAATGTCGCCAGCATCGCCGTTTCCATCGCCGGCCACTGTGGATCCTCGTCGTCGATTCGGGAGCTACCGGGCATCCCCGAGCTTTACCTCACGCTCGTTGGACTCGCTGTGAGCCTCCGCACCAAACCTCCCTCTCCCCGATGCCGATTTCTTCCTCTAACCGCGGGCTCCGTCGAGCCCGAGAGCTCATCGCAGCCGGCCACGAGGTCGCCGTGGCTAGAGCCCACACACGTCGCATCCGAGCACGCTGTCGTCCTCAGCGTGTTCCCAGGAACCCAGAGCACCTACCAACTCTTCCTCCCATGCACCGTAGTGCTCTGTCCATCTTCACCGAACTTCGGCCACCGCCACGAGCTCCGTTCCGGCGAGCTCCGATGCCCCCGCAGCAACACACCTGCTCCTTTGGATGCGGGAGAGCGCGGGCTACCCTCTGGTGTTCTTCGCGCGTCCAGTCGCCGTCCGTAGCGCATTCCCGAGCGTCACTGCCACGTCCGCGTGCTCGCCGGCGTACAACTCCAGCATGCTGATGTGGCAACGTCATTAGTGGCCAATGACCCACTAACTAACCCACTGGCTCGCTGACAGCAGGGCCCCACTAACTAATTAAACTTAGATTAGTTTCTGCTTAGTATTAACTAATCACAGTGGCCCCACGCGTCAGCATTGACCATGCTGACGTGGCCATTGACTGGGTCCACATGTTAGTGACCCTAACTAGCACCGTGACACTGACCAGTGGGCCCCATTGGCTAGGTTTAACCTGGACCGACCTGTTGACCCTGCTAACGTCACCCAGACGCAGTGCTGATGCAGTAATTGATTTTCTGGATTTAAAATAAATCAGGAAATTCCAGAAATTGCCCAAAACTTCTAAAATTCATAGAAAATCAACCGTAACTCCAAATGCAAAGATTTATATATGAAAAATGATCAGAAAAATCCAATCTATCCATCTGTACCATTTTCATGCATGTTTGAGCAAGTTAACCTCACTGTTTAGGATGAAACATGATTAGGGCAAATTTCATAATAGGTTTGGAGTTGGAATTTGATGTAGTTTTGAATTCCACTTCAATTAAAATGACTTTCTGTTGCATTAGCCCAAACACCAGCATGTTGCCATGTCATGATCATACATCATATTGTTGCATTGCATTGATTGTGCTCTCCTTCTCTGTTGCCGGTGTTTGTCCCCTCTCGATAGACGTGGTTCCGATGATGAGATCGATGACACCGATGAAGAACTATATTATCTTCAGAAGTGCCAGGCAAGCAAAAACCCCTTGGTCATTCCGATACAATCCCACTCTCTCGCTCCTACTCTCTTTTACTGCATTAGGACAACAATGTTTCAACTGTTACATGTTGTGGTAGCTGAACCCCTTTCCTCTGCATGACCTGTCATTGCCACAGTAAATAGATGAAACCCACTAGCATGAGTAGGAATTGTTTGAGCCCTGATGTTCCTTCTCATTCATGCTTGTTGTCATGCCTGCTACTGCTTAGAGTTGAGTCAGGTCTGATTCATCGGGAATGAATTGGAACGTGGTGAACATGTCCTACCGCTGAGAGCTAAGTGTGTGAACACGATTTGGTAAAGGTAGCGGTGAGAGGCCATGTAGGAGTACATGGTGGGTTGTCTCATTGCAGCCGTTCTCAGGAACTGAGTTCTGTGTTTGTGATCCATGAACAGTTACTACCACACATTGGGTTCCGGTAACTCGGCCCCTCTCGGCTTATTAATCAACTCGATCTCTGTCTAGGAGTTGCAACTAGTTTCTGGTGTTTGTAGGTAGTGTTAGTAGTCTAACAAGTGGCACCCGGTACAAGTGGGCTTGGGACAAACTAGGCACAGTGGCACGGTGTACCAAGTGGCACCCAGATGGTGGGCTTGGGAACCCTGCACACATCGTTTGGAGCTGTGAGCGACACCCCGGCCGGATCTCCTTGCAGATGGAACCCGAATAGGCGATAAACCTAGATGAGAGACTTGTGTGGTTAGTCAGGTCGTGGCCGACACCCTCGCCTGGCTTCCGCTTGAAGGTTGCTGAGGTACATGATGTGTACATGGCGATAAGTGGTGAGAGCGTGTGTGAAGAAGTACACCCCTGCAGGGTTATCATTATCTATTCGAATAGCCGGATTCCTCGGATATGGAAACTTAGACCCCTTGCATAGTTCATAGACAAGTGAAAGTGGATACTCTAAAACTCGCAAGATAAGCGTGAGTGCTATGGATGGCGTTCTCGCAGGGAGACGGGAGCGGATCCATAGTGGTGTATTGGTATGGTGAATTTGTGGACTCGTGTGCGCCACCTCAAAAGAGTTACTTGCAGTCGTAGTTCAGGTTAGCCACTGAGTCAAAGCTGGCTTGCTGCAGTTAAACTCCACCACCCCCTTTGTTGATACCGATGCATATGTAGTTAGTTCTGAAGTAAGTCTTGCTGGGTACATTTGTACTCACGTTTGCTTAATTTATGTTTTACAGAGAGACTTCAGTCTCGCCAGTAGTTCCACGTGGACTTCGATGTTTAGCTTGTTACCTCAGCTACGATCTTGTACCCTTGGGACGGTCTTGTAGATAGTCAGGCTTCTGAGCCTTCTTCATTTGTAGTTGTCTTTACTCAGACAAGTTAAGCTTCCGCATGTGCTTGTTGCTTGTATGCTCTGTATGTTGGGTCATGAGACCCATGTTTGTAATATCTCGCTCCTTGGAGCCTAATAAATAATACTTTGAGTCGTAGAGTTTTGTTGTGATGCCATGTTGTATTTACACATATCGAGCATATTTTGTGTATGATTGAAATGCTTGGTATGTGTGGGATCCGACAACCTTGTTGTTTATCCTTGGTAGCCTCTCTTATGGGGAAATGTAGTCTTGTGCTTCCATAAGCCATAGTAGTCCGCTACAGCCCGGTTCACGGAGTCCTGCTAGCCCTGCACTACTGCTCCAGAACACTTGACTGGCCGGCATGTGTTTCACTTTGTTCCTGTGTCTGTCCCTTCGGGGAAATGTCATGCGGTGACATCCGGAGTCCTGCCTAGCCTGCTACAGCCCGGGTTCCCGGAGTCCTGTTAGCCCAGTGCTACAGCCTGGATTCGCATGCTGCTGACCGACATGCTCGATGTTGATTCATGTATGCCTGTCCCCGTAAGTTAGTGCCACTTTGGGTTCACGACTAGTCATGTCGGCCCGGGTTCTCTGTCATATGGATGCTAGCGACACTAGCATATACATGAGCCAAAATGCGCAAACGGTCCCGGGACATGGTAAGGCGACACCCGTGGGAATACCGTGCGTGAGGCCGCAAAGTGATATGAGGTGTTACCGGCTAGATCGATGTGACTTGGAATCGGGGTCCTGACAGCTTTGGTATCAAAGCCTGACTTCCTGTAGGATTACCAGGCCAAACTGGTCGAAGTTGAGTCTAGACATGCTTTAGTTATGTAGGGGAATTGATTGTGGGAGGGAACATAAGGCTCTTTTTACTCCTTATCCTCATGACCTTCTGATCTGAGTCATCCTCTTCCTTTCTAAGGGGATTAAGAACTAGGCTTCTCTTCTATCTCTCAGGATGATGTGTTACCATACCATAGTTGCCTAGGATTGTTGAGTTCAAGCCTCAGTTCAGTTCCTACTACTTCCATATGTTCATAGCTGGCCTTAGAACCTTGATGTTGTGATGTTGAGTGGTTATGCCACCATTTTTGCAGGATGTCTCAAATCATTTTGAGCATTTACAGCCGTTATGCCGTCCGAGTCATCCCGGGTTTCTAAATAGTCTGATGCACTTGCAAATCTTTCCTCCATGTTCCTGTTGTATTTTTGGGCCAGATTAAGCACACTAATCGGTGTGTTGAGGTACTCTATTGCCTCGACATATATGTTGGAGTTGTTATTATGACACTAGGGTATCTTAGAGCTAGTAATCTAGCCATGTTTGGTGTTCCCAGTGTGATGATTCTGGCCACCATTCTCGAAAGCATCTCGTGATGTTATTTCGTTAGTAGGTATTCTACTCCTGGGTTTTGAACCCGAGATTCACCCTACTTCATGTTGTTAGTATTTGCTAGTTCCCTTAAGATATTAGTAACCTTTGCGATAGCCCTCGAGGTCTGTGGTATTTCCTTCTTCCAAATACTATGAACTGCTTATGGCAGAAGTTCTTTTGAACCAAAAGATCACAACCAGAGTGCTCTTGATGAGTTCTCCATTTTACATTGTGAATCTGCCAATCCTACCTCTCCGCATGGGTTATCTGAAAGAAACCTGTTGAACTTGATTCGACATACTAATCTATGCATCCAAAACTCAGCAAGTTATATGTTCCTTTGAGTTGTCCCTCTTTAGTTGTTTTCTGACCCTCGTCTATCAATTGATTGTCGGGAGTAGTTGTGCATTCGTGTTATCGATGCTTATTATTCTCGTGGTCCGTCGAGCCGTTCTATTTCAGAATGACTAGGAGAAACAAACTCCAGTACCTCATCCATTTCTAGGGTTGGGTCAAAGTAGTTGTATTCCGCAGACCAAAATGCCAAACCAGCTTTTGTTCTGTTCTACGTTGGAGTATTACCCTATTTATGTCAAGAATATCATAGGAACTGCACCATCTCTTATGAATTCTTGATGTAGTGATACTTCTCACCATCATCATTCATTCCTAGGTCCCCGTGTTGTTCTAACCGGAATGCCGACAAGTGAATTGTGATGTGTGAAATCAATACTCCGAGCAACTCGTTGCTTGGTAGTAAATGGACAATATTCTCATTCTTAGCGTGTTGGTTATTAAATCATCATCCTAAGATTGATCGTGCTACCCGGTCCTTATTTCCGGTGCACTTTTCGATCAATGAGTAAGGATAGTGTCAATCCTTGCTTATTTGATCATATCGTCTTGCTCTGAAAAGCAAGATTGTTCTCGAGCCTAGTAACATATCGGTGGTTCGTGATTTTCCGAATATCTTCTCGGAAGTGTTACCAGGTTGTCACCTGACCGCTATGTTGAGCTCGTGATCATGTTGGTTTTCCTCTAAACCACCCATTCTCCAAGAATCTGTGTTGGATACCCTGAGCTAGTTGGTCAAGCTGAACAATAAATTGGAGAGTTGGAAGATAAAAGCTTGTCTGACCTAGTTCATGTTAAGGGATATCTTTTTGTGTGTGTGTGTGTGTTGAAGAAAGATGATACCTTCATTGATTGGTCCTCGTGATCAGTTGTTGGACCTATTGTCGTATCAAAACTTTGATTTGAGTATGGGCTATCATCAAATCAAATCAAAACCAACGATGTTCATAATGTTGTCTTACTCGTGGTCGATCCCTTGGGCATACACCATTACATCCTTTGGTCTGACCAATATATCACATTGTTCACATAATGGTGGAATTCCAGTGATATGGAAATTCCGATGAGTTGTTCTTGAGCCCATCAGCAGCATTTTGTTTCCCCCATGATTCATGTTGAACGTTGAGCTAGTGCTGGAAACTTTGTAAGCATTGCCTTCGTGTTCCGCTCATGAGGTATATGTTTTGGTGAAAGAAGTGACTTTTTCTAAGTTCACGTGCATTAGGTGTAAGTTTCTGCCATGAATTTGAGAAAGGTTTGTTTTGTTTCCTCTGTAATCATCCCAAATCAGTCATGCATACGTGTGAAGTATTCTATGGTTTGAAAGATTAATTACCTCCACTCCATATGTATTCCCTAGCACACCAAGCCACTGATTGATTTGTTCGAGGAGAAGAAGTTCCTTCCTAAGAGCTAATCCGGACTTGTGTAAGGACTTCGATATCCTCGATGATGGTTCCTCACTGGAACTTTGGAAGTGTTTTATTATAAGACTACTATGTGGTCATGCTTGTCTAGGACAACGTGTTCATATGTGTGTAGCAGAACCAGCTCATGTTTTGGAGCTTACTACCATAGTTCATTTCCTGAGAATCTCGCAACGTCATGTCGTTGACTTGTGTTGCAACCTTCCTTTTCTAGACATGCTGTCTGAAATATTCTGTTACCAACCAGATCTGAATCTCAGGCATATATGATGATTGGATCATTCCCAGCATTGCATTTTGTTCCCAGCTTGCACAGTCTTTGTGCCATTCCACTATGGGCTGCCCTTCTTAGTAATTTCTATTCGGGATCATCTTCAAAAGTGGTCCTACCATGGGTCCCATCCATTTCCGATGATAAGCAAAAAAATCATCCATTGCGCTGTCCTCAACAAGGTAGTCCACATCATCCATTCTAGTCAGGTTATGGCATTCTTTTGAACTCCTTCAAATGATTGCTCGAGAATTGCCCTAGGCTGGTATAGAGGATTTTATTGATCTCTGAATCAAAAGTAATTCTTTTTGCCACTTAAGGGATAATTCTATGACTCATCCTTCTCTAGGGTGT
This sequence comes from Triticum dicoccoides, assembly GCF_002162155.2. Taxonomy (NCBI): domain Eukaryota; kingdom Viridiplantae; phylum Streptophyta; class Magnoliopsida; order Poales; family Poaceae; genus Triticum; species Triticum dicoccoides. The sequence continues at coordinate 306,931,962 of NC_041392.1, read as the reverse complement.
CTCGTTATGGTATCATGGCAACTCAAATCCTCGCTACTTTGACCACCGTTCACCACCCTCTTAGGTGTGAAATTGTTGTCTACCTAGTGAACCCTCGTCATCTGTTCCACTCCATCCCTCTAGATGTGTGCTTCGTGTCTCAGCTCGGGAGATGTTGCTATGTCTCATTCCGTGAGTTGATCCTGAGTTGTTCGATCCTCGAGAAGATCGATCCTTCCAGAGTTTCCTTTTCCTCTCGTTGTCATGTTGGTTGGAGTTCTTAGAGCAAGACAACGAGACAAAGATGGTGATTGAATCAACGCCTTTATGAAGTGCAACCTGGATCGTGAAGATTATGTTAGTTTGTGTTTCCCCTTCATCTTAACCTACGCTTGAATCTCGAGACGAGATTCTTGTTTAGTGAGGGCGAGTTCACACAGCTCTAGCTTAGCCTTCGCTTGTCCTTGCATGATCATCATATCATCATGTTTAATTTTCTCAGAAACTTGAAATGGGGATGACAGAAACCCCCAACACCACTCAAACCAACTAGGGTTACTAAAATACTTTTTCAATGAATCTGAAATGCCCTTCTAAAATGTTTATCATCTTTGTCTTGGTCTAGAACCTCTGACAAAAATGGTGCACACTTTTCTAGGACAACAGAGGGTCACTGAATTAAATCATATAGTATTTGCATTTGGGCATTTAAATAGTATAAAAAAATTTAAATGCTCAAATAATCATAAACTAAAATGTTTACTGCTGGATACATTTTAAACAGTAGCCATGATTAGTTTCATGATTTTTGGAAATGCCCTGGCATTTTTAATAAAGCCCTGAAGTTATAGAAAATAGAAAACAGAAAAAATAGGAAAAGAGAGAAACTTACCTGGTCTCACCTGTGCAGCCCACTAGAGAGCTCAGCCATCCGCTGTAGCAGTGGGCCCAGCCCACCAGCGCCCTCCCTGTCGTCTACCTCCTCGAGACAGTAGGACAGGGACATGTGCTCGCCGCGCACCGGCACGCCCCGGCCACCTCCTGCCTCCCTGCCTGTCTCCCCATCGCCCTGAGGATGCCACGTGACCCCCTGGCGCCCTCTCACTCCCTCCCGTGTCTCTCCCTCGTCTGCCCCTCTCCCCCGAGCACCATCGAGCGGAGCTCGTCGCCACCGACAACGGTCGCCGCAGCCACCGACCCTCCCTCGCCCATCCAGTGTGTCCAACAGCTCCGGGTCGTCTTCCTCGTCCTCTCCATCGAGCCTTGGCACGAAGGACGCACCACAACGTCGCCAGCATCGCCGTTTCCATCACCGGCCACTGTGGATCCTCGCCGTCGATTCGGGAGCTGTCGGGCGTCCTCAACCTCGCCCTCACGCTCATTGGACTCGCTGTGAGCCTTCGCACAGAACCTCCCACCCCGATGCCGATTTCTTCCTCTAACCGCGGGCTCCGTCGAGCCCGAGAGCTCATCGCCGCCGGCCACAAGGTCGTCGTGGCTACAGCCCACACTAGTCGCGTCCAAGCATGCTGTCGTCCTCAGCACGTTCCTAGGAACCTAGAGCACCTACCCACTCTTCCTCTCGTGCACCGTAGCGCTCTGTCCACCTTCACCAAACTCCGGCCACCGCCGCGAGCTCCGATGCCCCCGCAGCCACCCACCTGCTCCTCTGGATGTGGGAGAGCGCGGGCTACCCTCTGGTGTTCTTCGCGCGTCCAGCCGCCGTCCGTAGCGCGTTCCCGAGCGTCCCTGCCACGTTCGCGTGCTCGCCGGTGTACAACTCCAGCATGCTGATGTGGCAACGTCATTAGTGGCCAATGACCCACTAACTAACCCACTGGCTCGCTGACAGCAGGGCCCCACTAACTAATTAAACTTAGATTAGTTTCTTCTTAGTATTAACTAATCACAGTGGCCCCACGTGTCAGCATTGACCATGCTGATGTGGCCATTGACTGGGTCCACATGTTAGTGACCCTAACTAGCACAGGTGCACTGACCAGTGGGCCCCATTGGCCAGGTTTAACCTGGACCGGCCTGTTGACCCTGCTAACGTCACCCAGACGCAGTGCTGATGCAGTAATTGATTTTCTGGATTTAAAATAAATCAGGAAATTCCAGAAATTGCCCAAAACTTCTTAAATTCATAGAAAATCAACCGTGACTCCAAATGCAAAGATTTATATATGAAAAATGATCAGACAAATCCAATCTATCCATCTGTACCATTTTCAAGCATATTTGAGCAAGTTAACCTCACTGTTTAGGATGAAACATGATTAGGGCAAATTTCATAATAGGTTTGGAGTTGGAATTTGATGTAGTTTTGAATTCCACTTCAATTAAAATGACTTTATGTTGCATTAGCCCAAACACCAGTATGTTGCCATGTCATGATCATACATCATATTGTTGCATTGCATTGATTGTGTTCTCATTCTCTGTTGCCGGTGTTTGTCCCCTCTTGATAGACGTGGTTCCGATGATGAGATCGATGACACCGATGAAGAACTATATTATCTTCAGAAGTGCCAGGCAAGCAAAACCCCCTTGGTCATTCCGATACAATCCCACTCTCTCGCTCCTGCTCTCTTTTACTGCATTAGGACAACAACGTTTCAACTGTTACATGCTACGGTAGCTGAACCCCTTTCCTCTGCATGACCTATCATTGCCACAGTAAATAGATGAAACCCACTAGCATGAGTAGGAATTGTTTGAGCCGTGATGTGCCTACTCATTCATGCTTGTTGTCATGCCTACTACTGCTTAGAGTTTAGTTAGGTCTGATTCATCGGGAATGAATTGGAACATGGTGAACATGTCCTACCGTTGAGAGCTAAGTGTGTGAACACGATTTGGTAAAGGTAGCGGTGAGAGGCCATGTAGGAGTACATGGTGGGTTGTCTCATTGCAGTCGTTCTCAGGAACTGAGTTCTATGTTTGTGATCCATGAACAGTTACTACCACACATTGGGTTCCAGTAACTCGGCCCCTCTTGGCTTATTAATCACCTCGATCTCTGTCTAGGAGTTGCAACTAGTTTCTGGTGTTTGTAGGTAGTGTTAGTAGTCTACCAAGTGGCACCCGGTACAAGTGGGATTGGGACAGACTAGGCACAGTGGCACCGTGTACCAAGTGGCACCCGGATGGTGGGCTTGGAAACCCTGCACACATCTTTTGGGGCCGTGAGCGACACCCCGGCCGGATCTCCTTGCAGATGGAACCCGAATAGGCGATAAACCTAGACGAGAGACTTGTGTGGTTAGTCAGGTCGTGGCCGACACCCTCGCCCGGCTTCCGCTTGAAGGTTGCTGAGGTACATGACATGTACAAGTCGATAAGTGGCGAGAGCATGTGTGAAGAAGTACACCCCTGCAGGGTTATCATTATCTATTCGAATAGCCAGATTCCTCGGATATGGAAACTTGGACCCCTTGCATAGTTCATAGACAAGTGAAAGTGGATACTCTAAAACTCGCAAGATAAGCATGAGTGCTGTGGATGGCGTTCTCGCGGGGTGACGGGAGCAGATCCATAGTGGTGTATTCTTATGGTGAATTTGTGGACTCGGGCGCGCCACCTCAAAAGAGTTACTTGCAGTCATAGTTCAGGTTAGCCACTGAGTCAAAGCTGGCTTGCTGAAGTTAAACTCCACCACCCCCTTTGTTGATACCGATGCATATGTAGTTAGTTCTGATGTAAGTCTTGCTGGGTACATTTGTACTCACGTTTTCTTAATTTATGTTTTGCAGAGAGACTTCAGTCTCACTAGTAGTTCCACGTGGACTTCGACATTTAGCTTGTTACCTCAGCTACGATCTTGTACCCTTGGGAGGGTCTTGTAGATAGTCAGGCTTCTATGCCTTCTTCATTTGTAGTTGTTTGTACTCAGACAAGTAAAGCTTCCGCATGTGCTTGTTGCTTGTATGCTCTGTATGTTGGGTCATGAGACCCATGTTTATAATATCTCGCTCCTCGGAGCCTAATGAATAATACTTTGAGTCGTAGAGTTTTGTTGTGATGCCATGTTGTATTTACACATATCGAGCATATTGTGTGTATGATTGAAATGCTTGGTATGTGTGGGATCCGACAACCTAGTTGTTTATCCTTGGTAGCCTCTCTTATGGGGAAATTTAGTCTTGTGCTTCCATGAGCCATAGTAGTCAGCTACAGCCCGGTTCACCGGCGTCCTGCTAGCCCCGCACTACTGCTCCAGAACACTTGACTGGCCAGCATGTGTTTCACTTCGTTCCTGTGTCTGTCCCTTTGGGGAAATGTCACGTGGTGACATCCGGAGTCCTGCCTAGCCTGCTACAGCCCGGGTTCCCGGAGTCCTGTTAGCCCAGTGCTACAGCCTGGATTCGCACACTGCTGACCGACATGCTCGATGTTGATTCATGTATGCCTGTCCCCGTAAGTTAGTGCCACTTTGGGTTCATGACTAGTCATGTCGGCCCGGGTTCTCTGTCATATGGATGCTAGCCACACTATCATATACGTGAGCCAAAAGGTGCAAACGGTCCCGGGCCATTGTAAGGCGACACCCGTGGGAATACCGTGCATGAGGACGCAAAGTGATATGAGGTTTTACCGGCTAGATCGATGTGACATGGAATCGGGGTCCTGACTGTAAATCTGTTGATGTGATTCGTGAGAAGGTCACGGTGAGCTTGAGCATGAGTTGTTCATAACTCTTTCTCAATGTTGATGTCTGTAACCTCCTGATACTTGTTGCAGACACATTCATGTCGATGATAAATTATGATCATACTTGCATGAGAAAAACTAGCTTTCCGCAAAAATGCCAAATTAGCAGTAGAGCCTTGCATAATTATTATGTTATCACCCTTGGGTTGCTTGCGAGTACATTCAAAGTACTCATTGGCTTGCCACTGGTTATTTTATTGGCCAGGCATGAAAGAACATGATATGATGAAGAATACTTCGGTGATGAACATGCGAGCTAGGACACTTCCCAGTCAGAATGCCTGTAGGGTTAAGGCATATGGCATGGGTCCAAGTTATCGACGAAGATTTCCGCTGCGATGTTATACTCAAGACTCGACCATAACGGTCATAATTTATGTAAGACGGTATGTATGGATGTAAGACTCTTGTTATTCATTTTCTGTGTGTTCAGTGAACATTGATCTCTGGGATCACTGTACACGTGCATTCGATGATCATGACTTATGAGTCGGGGTCCCCACAGAGCTGGTATCAGAGCCATCCCGACTGTGGGAAGCCTTAGTTAGCATGGTCGTTAGTCCGGTTAAAACTATTTTCAAAACTATTACTAATTTTCAAAAACTATCTACACTTCTCTTCCCTTCTGAGTTTTTCAAAAACTAAGATATATTTTCCTTATTGATCTCTTCCCCTTCAAAACTTTTGCAAATGGTCGCTAGTACCTTTAAGCCCCTGACCATTGGATTCCCTGTAATCCTCGTGGGTAACCGAGAAGAAGATGTCTTGCCAGACATTCACCCACACCTTCTGAACACAAGCTTCGCGACACCACGACAAGATGAAAAATGCCTTCTCAATGATTGAGGAAACCAAGACTCGGAAGATGGTGACACCTTTGAATTTGCCCCAGGATGATGCAACCTGATCCTATGATGATCAGGCTGTAAGATATGCAGGATCATGATATACATCGCTAATAGAGCAATCATGTCCTTACCATTGTTGTATCGGCAACCACCAGTGGATGAGAACCTCGCCATTTGGTCCGCCTCACTATAGTAAGCAGGAGAACGGTTCTCCTCATCCCACACTCTTGGTGTCGATGTTGTCATCAATGTAACCGACATGTTGGACCTCTACTATGCCTTGTCAATGTCATTGCATAAAGGATTACCTACTTGGTACCATTGACGCCTTAGAAGAAAAAAAACGGATCATCATGATTAAGAAGACACCAGAAGACTGAGTCAATGCCTGGTACGAGGAACCACCTTCACCCCATCACTTCAACAGGCGAGAAGTTGTTGAAGAATCTTCAGTCTCAACCCGGTTTGTTTCATTGAACAACTACAAGAAGCGTAGCAACCCCTGAGGAAAACCCAGAAGATTGCACGAGGCACGGAGCAAAGCACGAATACTGAATCCGAGAACCCCTAGGGTAGGATGAGTCATGTACCCCCTATGCGTAGTCCAGTCCGTATGATGGTTCGAATAAAACATGATTTTGTGTTGCTTGTTTTTATTTGTTTGTGTTTTGATATAGGTCGCACTTTTGCCCTAGGCAACAAGTACGTGACTATATCACCTTCCTTACCTTGTTCACTTGGTTTGGCCCATTTTGCACCTATTTGTTTGCACCTGCACTATAGAACCCCCTTTAGGCATTCCCCTTGTCTATGATACTTTTCCCTCTCATCTCTCTCCTCAACTGAAGACCGCCAAGACAAGATACACCAAGGATTCTACCTCAGCAACCAACTAGCAATGAAGACTTTTTGCTACCGCCTCCTCGACCAGGTGCAACCCCTGTAGAGTTATGTTTAACCCTCCAGACTACAAACCCATCCCTAGACCCTTCGAGACTTCACGAGATACCCTATCTTGAATTCTTAACCGTGTGCCTACAAATTGCAAGGGAACTAGTGAAGCCTCAGTAACCCTTGCTTCCCACCGGGTTCATTATGGAACTAGTGGACATAGTGAACAAGCACATTATCATCCTAATATGCACCAGAACTAACAATGCCATAGGGAAGACCAGTTTGAGGATATAGGAATAGAGTACAAATGACTTGATGAGTTTATATCAATGACTTTGAAGAATTATCTGAGACTCTTTGGTGGATTATAAGGCTTTCATGTTGGTAGATGAACTTGGAGGGATCATGATTATAGATTACCATAGCTTTCATTACCCTTGAGTAAATTGGATTTAGTAGGACCATCATGGTCGCAAGCTCAAATTCTTGGAAGCATAAGGATTAGACTTAGCCAAGGGACATTGATAGGAGATAGCTGACATTACGATAATAACTTGAAGGAAACATGTAGGAATTCCCATTGAACGTGATATCTGGATTTAAATAGGTGATCCTAGTGGAGTATAGATGCTGAAGTGAGTCTACATGGTTCAGAGTAAATTGGATTTAGACTGATGATCTCAATCATGATACCATGTTTCTTGGAGGACAATAAACTAGGAGAATGGATTAATTGTCGGTGTTGATTTAGGGATCTATATAAGCTTGACCTTGGAGTTTACTTGACCATGATAATGGAAATTGGTGGACTAACTACAGTAAGGTATCCCTTTCAAGTATTTGGGGATTATAGGGACTTTAGAAGATTGTGTGGAACACCATAGACATTGGATTTGTACAATTAATGGATTATGTAGTGATTGATGGAAGTTAATGGGTTGTTGGACTTGATTCATAGGAAGGAAACAAGATTTTGGAGTGCCTTACGACGTGTTTCCTTAGGATAGAGATGCTTTATCTTAGACCTTGGGCGAATAAGATGAGCACTTGAATTGTCATGTTCAACTCAAGCTTAGCAGCTTGAGTGCCCTACCCATGGATTCTTAGGGGTAGCCATACATATGATTTTTGGGGACCGTAGACATGTATAATTCTGTTAAACCTCCTCTTGGGAGTCACGAGAATATGGATCACAGGAGTGATGATTGGATTTGGCCTATACGAGATGATGCTTTCGGTGGTATAAGTGATTTGTTTAGAGGACTAGATAGAACTATTGGCATCTCAGAAACTGTGCTTAAGGGCTATATGATAAACGTTCACCCACACACTAGAATCCTTGAAACCCTTAAGCCCTACCATGCCACAACATGGTCAGATCATGACAATGGGTTTTAGCTCTAGGACAAGGAAACCTTGGCCAATACTCAACTGTGACCACCATCAATGCCCCATCCTACTTTATGTACCCCATGAACGAGTCTTCATGGAGTACTTGGACAAGTTGGTTGTCATCTTTATTTGGTGACCTACTTGCCTACTCGAAGACAGAAGAAGAACCGTTCAGCTGGTTAGGGAACATCTGAAGACCGCCATCTCAAGGAGGAAGAACTATACCAACCACCATCGTCAAGAAGTGAACTTACTCGTTGAATACCGTGCATATCTCCAAACCACTCCTCTCGAAGGACCAAGCATTTCCATGTCAAAGGGAAGCTCACTCCAAGATTTATCAACCCCCGACGAGATTGCTACGAGATGAAAGAGAAGACAGTTGCCAGCTGGAGTTACCACCTGAGTTACCCACTATGCACAAAGTTTTCCCACACAACACAACCTCGGGAGTGTTTCCAACTTCCTAACTAGCCCAACCTCGACCGGGACATCGGTCACCGAGCCATCGACCCCTGGTCCAACCTGACTTATGCAAGAGACCCCTTAGCAACCTGGATCAAGCAGAACGCCATACAGAAAGCCACATCATCATGTACTTCAAGGGTCAATGGAGCACCACTCGGAAGCAGAAGCAGTATGAGAATGTGAAGACTACCCTGGATCCAAGTTTCCGTATTCCTTTCCGCGCCTAGTTTGGGAATCTCGGGGACGAGATTCTTGTAAGGGGGTAGGTCTGTCACACCCTGATATTCATGCCACAACACTTAACCTAATAAATCATAATAAATGTGGTTTGTCAAAAACTTTTGAGTGTTTAGGTCTTTGCTTGATTTGATTTTTGTGTGTTGGTTGCAAGTGCTTTAAAATCAAACAAATCCTCCAACTCTTATACTCCTTCTTCTTGATCCAAAACCTTGCCCAATGATCATGCCATGTGTGTAGGACATAAAAATAATTTCTTTCAAAAATATTTTGGCCAAAAAGTATTTTCTAAATTAGGTTTTCCCAAAAACCCCTGAATTGAGACTTGAATTACAAGTACTTAATTAAGGGTGTGCAAAATCTTTCAAAAAGTATATTTGAAACCTATTAGGTATATGGCTCCCATAAACCACAAAAATATAATTTTAGAAGTTATTTTCCTATTTTATTAAAGGCTTTTTCTTCAGGCCAGAAATGCTTTTTAATAGGTTAAAATTATTTTAATGTTTCAAAAATATTTGAGAAAATTTAGGGAAGCTCACTGGACATATATTGTCCATATATAAGAGTTTCAACACATGGTCATGTTCAAATTATTGGTCAAATCCCTCAAAAACTATTTCTGGACATTTCAAGCTTTTGAAATGTTTACAAAGAAAATATTCTCCATTAAATACAGGAAAATTCTATCATGTCCAAAATGACCTACTTGAGGATCCTTCAAAGTCTCATGTCATGGAGAACAATATAGCCACACCAAACCCTCTCAAAACCATTTTTGTCCTTTTTCAAGTTTCAACAACTTTGCATTGCCAAACATGTCCAAATGCCCTCAAACTTGGTGCACATGCTCAAATGGTGTAATAATGCATCTAGTAAAAATGGCACAAGTGGAGAGTAGGATATCATGATCAAAGTGTTCTAAAACCCTTTCTGTCCAGAACCAAATTTGAACAACTCTACATTGCCAAGTGTGTCCTTTTGATCTAAATTTTTGTGGACATGTTCAAATCCTCAAATGATGACACTACACCAAGTGGTGCATCAAGGAGAATTGATTTTCATGACTAAATCTTGGAAAATTCATTTCTGTTGATTTCTAGGGTTTACAAAAGTTGCATTGGCCACTTTCTCCACTTGACCTCAAAATTGGTGGGCACGATGTGATGCCACTCACTCCTGTTAAATATGATGGCAAGGAGAATGCATTTGCTTTCCCAAACTACCATCAAACACCTTCTGACAAAATTTAAAACTCCATGTTTCAGCCCCTTCCACTAATCTCCATGAGTTGAAACTCCACCCACACCCTAATCTAGTCCCTCTTAACCTCCCACAAGCTTTCCAGCCCAAGGGGCAATGATTGAGGGGGGTGAAACCCCATTTTTCTTATCTGGACAATAGCATTTTCACTCTCTCTCTACCCCTCCTCTCTTCTACTGCTCCCCAAGGCATCCAATGCCATTTCCACTTTGTTTACTCCCCCTGCAGCCACTAGACACAAGTGGACACGCGAGTGCGCGCGGAGAAGCCGTGCATGCCAGCCAAAGACGCGCTCTGGAGCATGCTACCGTGCTCCCGACCGTTGACACGATGCTCCCGTCCACCTCGAGCCTCCCCCTCGCGCCAGTCGATGCGCCTTGGCGTCCGCATCATGCCAGCAGGTCTCCCACTTGCTCCTGCGCCCTCCTCTCGCCCCTGCGGCGCGTGCCCGAGCACCGCTCGCATCCGCCAATTGCTGCCCGCGTCCCTAGCACGCCTTGCACTCGCTCCTCTCTTCCTCTCTCTTTCCCTGGTCGTAGACCACGACCAGGAAGACCCCCGACTCGAAGCCAAGCCCTCACGTGCCCTCCAGCAATGGCTACAGCCTCGCCGGCACACGACCCCGCTATGCACCTCGCCCCCTTCTATTTAAGGCCACCCCGAGCCCCCTCTCTACTCCTTTGGCTCTCTCTCCCTCCCGTGCACCCCCTGGACCAACCTTCACCTCCTCTCGTGCCCTCCGTCGCTCCCCATGGCCGGAGCCGAGCCGCCAGACTCTGCCTAAATTTGCACCCACCGCTCCTCCTCCTCCCCTCTAGACCACACCAGAGCACCTCCAACATCCCGAAGGGACCCTCCCGCACTTCTTTCTCTCCTCCCCATGGCCGTGCCATTGAGCTCCATCACCACCGCCAGCCTCGCCCGCCACGGCCGATGGTGCGCTCGCATCCGACCACCCCTGCAGACCTAGCGCACCTCGGCGGATGCGGCACAGCCTCCTGAACCCGCCGGTGTGGTGGGCATCGCCGGAGGTGGCCGGTGCCGCTGGTGAGAACGCTGGTACCCGCTCGGCCTCGCCTCCCCTGCCTCTACTCTGTTCGAGCGGGAGGTAGGAGACGGCCTGAGCACCGAGCCCCGCTCGTCTGCGACCCGGTGGGCGGGCCCCGCCCATTTAAGTGGAGACGGGCCGGGAGTAAACGCGCTACATGCGCAGCAAAGGCATACTCCACCAGTGGCGCCTTCGACGTCGCCCTGCCACCCGTGCAGCTGAGCCGCTTGGCCGGCCCACTACTATCTCCCGCCCGGTGCGCAGGATAAGGGTAAAACCCTTTCCCTTTGCTTTTTATTTTTCTGTAAACTTGTAAAATTCATAAATAAATCTTATGAACTCCAAATCTAGTAATTTAAATTTCTAGTGACTCCATAAATCTTGGTCTACCTTTTGGTGCAACATGCACATTTTTCCAGAACAACTTTCCTCACACAAATTAAATAAAATCGCATTTTCCATTTCTGTGATGAACTTTAGAAAATCACAGAGATATCATCTTTGATCCAAATGCCATGATTCAAATTTCTAGATGCTCCTGAGTTTATAACTTAGGTTATGAACATTTTTATTAATATTTTCTGTGCCACACAAAATAATGAGCCATTTCTTCATGTTTGTCAACTTTGCAAATCCATAGAATATTCATTTTGACTCCAAATCCAGTGAAACCAAATCCTAGATGCTTCTAAAATAATCCTTTGTTAAATGGGTGCCTCTGCTCATTTTTCAAAAAATATATTTCTATACACTTCTTGCAAATCCATAAGTCCATTGATTCCATCATATTGAAATGTTCAGAAATATCTACTGACCCAATCCCAATGAAACAACTTTGGTCATTCCTCATATGACCAAAGGTATCCTATAAAAGTCCAATTAATATTTTTGGAGCACTTTTATTTTCTGCCTTGTTGTGTTGCTTATTATGATTGTTTCCGACATTTGTTGACGAAGTAGACGAAAAACTCGGAGATGGACCAGAAGATTTGAAGACTCTGATGAACAAGGCAAGTAGCCATTTGTCCATGTTAAACCCTTTTATATCATGAGAACATTTTCACTGTTTCATCTAGTGCATGATGGTTCTTGAATGGCAACCTTGCTGGGCTTGCCTCTGTTGCATACCCGTTGATACTTGCATTGTTCATGACTCTTATCCTGGTTTAGAGTTGTGCTAATGGATTGTAGAAATATGCTATAGTAGTTGGCTACGCAAAAAGGTGTCAGGGTTATGCATGGAAAGAAACAAGTGTGGATGACATACTTGCATATAGCCCAGTGGGTGCTACTAATGCCCCTGGGAGATGATGATGAGTTAGGTCACTACTTGGTGGATAGGTAGTGTACCGAGGCTTGATGAAAGTGTTGTTTACAGAAACGGATTAGATTTAAGATTTGTCGATTGTCCCAACCTTACATGCGCAACCACTCTACCCTTATATGGGAAAGTGCATTATTGATTACCTAGGTTGATACTAGCTTGGAGACCGCATTACTAGTGACGGGAGAGTTGTTGTTGCGCTCTCTCGGGACGGGGTCGTGCCAGGTAGGGCGGCCATGACTGTTTTTACAGGGCACTGGACACACCGTTGGTACCCCGTGTTTGTGGTATGAGATGAATATGGGAGCGTGGCTCCAAATTCTTAAGATGAGAAATGTTGGGCACGGGGGTTGCTACCAATCGAGTGGACTCTATGTTAGTGTCGTCTAGGGAAAGATAGTGATCGGGTGCTTACCCCAGGTACTTGAGGTACCGCGGGTCGTGGATGACACGGAAGTTCCCCGGATCTTGTTGGTAAAGTGTGCAACCTCCGTAGAGTGTAAAACTATTCGAGTTGCCGTGTCCACGATCAAGGACAGTTGGGTGGTGCTGCTTAGACTATGTCCATAAGTTTCTGGAAAACAACACGGTTTGGTAAAATTGTTGATGTGATTCGTGAGAAGGTCACGGTGAGCTTGAGCATGAGTTGTTCATAACTCTTTCTCGATGTTGATGTCTATAACCTCCTGATACTTGTTGCAGACACATTCATGTTCATGATAAATGATGATCATACTTGCATGAGAAAAACTAGCTTTCCTCAAAAATGCCAAATTAGCAGTAGAGCCTTGCATAATTATTATGGTATCACCCTTGGGTTGCTTGCGAGTACATTCAAAGTACTCATTGGCTTGCCACTGGTTATTTTATTGGCCAGGCATGAAAGAACATGATATGATGAAGAATACTTCGGTGACGAACATGCGAGCTAGGATGCTTCCCAGTCAGAATGCATGTACGGTTAAGGCAGATGGCATGGGTCCAAGTTATCGACGAAGATTTCCGCTGCGAAGTTATACTCAAGACTCGACCATAACGGTCATAATTTATGTAAGACAGTATGTATGGATGTAAGACTCTTGTTATTCAGCTTCTATGTGTTCAGTGAGCATTCATCTCTTGCATCACTATACACGTGCATTCGGTGATCACGACTTATGAGTCGGGGTCCCCACAGGAAAACACCATATGATCCGACTATATTAACAAAGCCCACGATACATCAAGATCGTGACATCTCAAGAACTCGAGAGAGAGATTAAACACATAGCTACTAGTACAAAACCTCAGCCCCGAAGGTGGACTACTCCCTCCTCATCATGGTGGCCGCCGGGAAGATGAAGATGGCCACCGGAGATGATTCCCACCTCCGGCAGGGTGCCGAAACGGGGTCTAGATTGGTTTTCGGTCGCTACAGAGCCTTGCGGCAGCGAAACTTCTGATATAGGGTTATTTCTGATGGTTTCTCTATTTATAGGATTTTTTAGCGTCAGTTTCACGTGAAGATGGGCCTCGAGGTGAGCACAACCCACCGGGGCAAGCCAGACCCACTAGGCACGTCCTGGTGGGTTGTGCCCTCCTTGTGGCTCTTCTGGCCCTCCCACAAAGCTTCGGGGGTCTCTTTTGTTCCAAAAAAATCGTCAAAATTTTTAGCTCATTTGGAGAACTTTCATTTCTGCACAAAAAACAACACCACGGCAGTTCTTCTGAAAACAACGTCAGTCTGGGTTAGTTCCATGCAAATCATATGAAAACCATATAAAACTATTGTAAACATGGCATGAATACTTCAGAAATTATAGATACGTTGGATATGTATTAATAGTTCATATCTTACTCGACAGTCATCATGTGGTGTGATGTGAAGATAATACGCAAATGATGGTATAACTTGACAATAATGATGATTGTAGATCTTATTAAAATAGAGAAACAAATTCAAATGGTTTGACTTCACAACAATCATGATTGTAGATCTTATTCAAATAGAGAAATGAATTCAAATTTAGTTCATATTGAAGCGGTAGTATATACGTTTGGAATACACAAAAACGTTCATTTGAGTAGCAGGTTGCATGCATTATACACGTAGTGAAATATTTTAATTGAACATAACATGAATTCAAAGTTTTTAATGGCATTTTTAGTGCAAATTGATTTGGTATAGTATATAGGACTAGACTCTCTTGTGTGGTGCGAATTGATTTCTTTTTGTTTTTCCGTCGACGGAAGTGCAAATTGATTTGGTACATGACACGTTAGGCTTGTCCAGAAATTTCAACCTGCCCCTTGTTACCCTGAAATATTTAAGATACATATTTGTCTCATTGTGCTTCAAAAACTCCCTCCATCTCAACCCGCGCCTTGCTATCCCAAAATTACAACGTGCACGAAAACTCCCACCTCCTGCAAAATCCCCACATGTGAAATGCCCGTGATACCCCTGAACCGAAAGAACCACCTAGCTCAAATTGGTGGAGGTACTTTCGTAACTTACCCCACAGTTTGGACTAGCGTGTCCCTAAGCCGTGGTTCCCCCTCCCATCTCATCAGCCCACCCATTTGTACACCGAGGCCGTGAAAACCCGCGAAGCCCCACACCCTCCTCCGTCAGCCACCCAGCCGGACCCTCTTCCCCGACGACGTCGTCCACAGCAGCACCTCGACGTCCCTCATCCACCATACCGGGTGAGGATCCATCGTCGAGCTCATCGTCCCGCCGGTTCAGCCACCCCGCCCTCCACCTCCAAGGAGCTGCCTCGATGTTCCCCTCGTCTTTCCCGCCACCTACATTCCCACACCGCCATCTTCACCTGCACCATCGAAAGAGCATCATCATCACCGTTTCCTCGGATGAAGCTGAGGCCTAATCAGTGCCACCAAAGAGGTTGTACACTAATCACCGCTGAAAGTGCGTTATATCGACTAGAGGGGGGGGGGGGTTGAATAGGCGATTTTTATGAAATTCTTCACTGAGGAATTTGCAGGTGAGGAAATTCCTTAGCGAAGAACTACTAGCAGCGGAATAAGTACTCAAAAGTAAACACAACAGAATACAAGCATAGTCATCATGATGAAATGAAGACAGGCACAGAGTACAAGAAGCGTAATCACAGGATAACACAGGATGAAGAAAAACAGACTGAAGAAATTGAACTGAGGAAATTGAGAGAGTCTTCAGTCAAAGTCTTCAAACACAGATATGAACAAACATACAGCACAGTTGTGAGGAAATGGAAGAGTTAAGAAAATAGAACCAGTAAGCTTGGTGAAGACAATGATTTGGTAGACCAGTTCCAACTGCTGTCTCAGTTGTACGTCTGGTTGGAGCAGCTGAGTATTTAAACTCGAGGACACACAGTCCCGGAAACCCAGTCAAGGACACTTAGTCCAAGACACCCAGTCCTCACCGTATTCTCCTTGAACTAAGGTCACACAGACCTCGTCCAATCACTCGTGGTAAGTCTTCAGGCAACTTCCAAACCTTCACAAACTTGGTCACCCGGCGATCCACAATTCCTCTTGGATGCTCTAGACCATGAGGCCTAACCGTCTGGAAGAAGCACAGTCTTCAAAGTTAACAAGCGTCGGATCCACTCAGGATCAATCTCTTCAGTGATGCTCAATCACTTGGGGTTTGTAGGTGTTTGGGTTTTGGATTTTTGGTTTTTCCTCACTTGATGATTTTTGCTCAAAGTCCTCGGAGGATGGGTTGCTTTCAAATGACAAGTGTTGGTTTCTCTCGGAGCAGCCAACCAACTAGTGGTTGTAGGGGGCGGCAATTTATAGCCTAGGGAGCAGCCCGACATGATAAGACATAAATGCCCTTCAATGATATGACTGTTAGGTGGATAAATATTTTGGGACAGCTGGCGCATAGCACAGCAACGGTCGGAATTTTGAGTAGAAAAATCCTCAGGGCTATCATGTTCCTCACTGTGTAGGCAATCCGCACTGGCGAATTCCTAACTCCTCAGTCAGGACAAATTCCTCAGAGACCAGAAGAACTTCGTCTCTGTCACTGAAGAAATTGACTGAACTGTATGAGATTTCCAATGGCTTCACTCGAAGGGACTGGTAGGTGTAGGATTTTGAGTTGAGCATCACATGGAAATTTTTCCTTAGTATTCATGGACAAAACTATGAAAACGAAAGTCCTCAAGCTTCATATTTCTCGCATGAATATCAAGTCTTCATGGACACACCAATTTCTTCACTTTCAAAGTTCATGAAAGTCTTCAGAAATACCAAAATCTTCAATCGAAGATATTCATTTTTAGGGGTCAACTTTTCCTGTAAATATCAAACTCGTCATAGACTTATAGACCTGTGTACACTCACACACGCATTAGTCCCTTAACCTATAAGTCTTCAATACACCAAAATCACTAAGGGGCACTAGATGCACTTACAATCTCCCCCTTTTTGGTGATTGATGACAATATAGGTTAAGTTTTCAATGGGGATAAACATATGAAGTGTAAATACTGATATTGAGGACTTTGATTGCAAGATATAGAAGAACTCCCCCTGAAGATGTGCATAGTGAGGAATTTGCTTTTGAAGCAATGCACACTTGAAGAGTTGAATCATGGAGATCTCCCCCTATATCTTGTAATTCATACACGCATTTAACATATAATATGAAGAATTTGAAATGCATGATGAAATATGGTGCCTGATGAAATTCAGCATGCATGCAATAATATCAACGAGGAATAAGCATGTAGAATAGTGCATCAAGAGTATCAGAGCACAGTGCATCAAAAGTATCAGAGCACCATCGGGTTTAAGATTACAACTCGATCCAATAAAGTTTCAGAAGAATGAGAGTTGTAACTTAGCAGATAAAAAACATTGTATATGGGAGTTAAAATAGACATGCTTGAAGACTAACTCAAATTTCCCCCCCTTTGTCATCGAATGACCAAAAGGATCGAAACTGAGGACTAACGCCCCTGAAGATAATCAAGTTGATGAAGGAGTGCCAGCGTTGTCGGGGTCGGTTGTTGTAGTAGGGCCTGCCGCAGTGTTGTCCAAATCTTCATGTTCATCAGTGTAGTGCAATGAAGAATATGAGCTGGCCACCAGAGAAGGAACCTTGACCTTCTTGAATTTCTTCGGTGGAGGTGCAGACTAGTCAAAATCTTCATTAAGACCCATGTTCTTCATATCTTCTTCACCATACAGATGTGACAGGATTGCCCAGGTGCGACCGAAGACTTGATGGAGGTAGTAGTGGTTTTTCTTCACTTCATTGTGTGTGGCAGTCATGTTGTGAAGAAGTGAACCAAACTGACGCTTAACCCATTTGTGATTTCGATCCACCTTCTGGTGAAGACTAAGCAGAAGTTCACGATCTGTCATCACGCGCGGAGCAGTGGCTTGAGGAGTGGACTTGGGTGCATTGGCAGAGTCATGTGTGGCAGAGTCATCATTGGTGGAACAAGATGCAGCTTTGCAAAACTGACCATCCAATGGACGAATGCCTTCATCAATTACAGCTGGTGCCTTGGCCTTTCCATCAACTGAGGAATATGTCTGCTTGAGGACTTCAATTGGGGGCAAGTAGCTGAGATGATTCTGGAAATCAGCTTTGTAGTTGAGTGAAGACCTTGTCCTGAGGAATCTCATGATCCAAGGTGCATAAGGCTTCAGCTCAAACGGAGACAGTGCAACATTGGCCATAGTCCTCATGAAGAAATCGTGATAATTGACAGGAATGCCATGAACGATGTTAAATACCAGATTCTTCATGATGCCAACAATTTCCTCATCAGATGAGTCGTTGCCTTTGATAGGACTGATTGTCCTCATAAGAATACGATAGACAGTTCTGGGCACGTACGATAATTCCTTTATGAGGAATTTGGTTCTTGGTGCTTGACCTGGCTTCAAAGGTTTCATCAGCACCTGCATGTAATGATGTGTGCGCTCAGGTTCACTGTAGATGCAGTGAGCTTCTTCAAGGGGAGGACTGAGTGGTAGAGCACGAAGCAATTCAGAGGCTAGTGAAGTATAGTGAGTGTTTTCAGACATCCAGTCTAGCACCCATGAATTCGCATCTTCAGCATTTTCGGTGATGTGCAGCGTTGCATAGAATTGAAGAATTACTTCTTCATTCCAATCGCAGATGTCAGAGCAAAAATTGAGCAGTCCAGCGTCGTGAAGAACACTAAGGACTGGTGCGAAGCACGGCAGAGATTCCATATCCATGTGAGGAATATGCTCATGGTAGAAAATCTTCTCCTTGTTGAACAACACTGAGTAATAGAAATTGGCTTGACTAGCAGTCCAGAAACGCCTCTTCCTAATGCGAGCAGAGTCATATGGGTTGTAATCTTCAAAGAATACGTGCTCGCCAAAGAAATCATCAGCCTTGAACTTTTGCTTGCGTGAGAATGGATCCTTAGGCTTCGGCAGAGGAGTGTCAGTGAGTTGCATCACGACCTCAGGAATCTCAATCGCAGGTTCTTCAGGCTGAGGAATTTCTGGTTCTTCCTCAGTGGCAGTCTGCATTGTTGGTTGTTCAGCAGCAGTTTCTTCAGCGCTAGTGGCTGGAATTTCCCCATGGACAGATGCAGTGGGATGAGTTTCTTCAGAGCCCATGTGAACAGTTTGTGTGGGGGACTGAGGAATTTGCTGTAGAGGGGTGAACATTGGAGAATTTGGATACTGACTTTCCCAGAATTCATCACTGATTACGGGTGTGGAGCAGCCAATGTCCACATCTTCATCTTCCATTTCTTCAACCCCAGCCTCTTCAGCTGTGAACTGAAGCATAGGCAAGGAGATGATAGGTGTTGAAGGGATCGCATCCACTTCAATTTCTTCATCCAACGGTTCAGACGAAGCAACAAAAGGAGTTTCTTCATCAGATCTGCTAGGAATCACATATTCTTCATCAAAAGGAACAAGGTCCTTTGATGGCCTGGTTGAGATGAGAACAGCATCAATCGGATGTGCAAATGAACTTGTCATAGGCTTCATTTCTTCGGAGCTGAAGAGTCTGAAGCAGCTGATGCTTTCCTTTTCTTCACTCCAGCACGCTCTGCAGCCTTGGTCTTCTTCACATCTGATGCAGATGGAAGGATTGAGTTGAAGTTGGTGCAGGAGCAGCTGAGGAATCTGGTTGATTTTCTTCAGGAACAACTGATGCAGTTGCCCTGAGTTCTTCAGTTTCTTCAGGCACACCACTAGTGGGTGCCCTGGCAATTTCTTCAGTGGCTGGAATGCAGCCATCAGCCCTGGAACTCACATTTTCTTCAGCAACCTGATTGTCATCAGCAGTGCTGGCATGTTCTTCAGTCGGCTGAGCAGATGCTTCAGCCTCAGGAAATTCCTGTTGCGTTGGGGCAGCTACATTTGAAGTGAACTGTTCAGTTATCTTTACAAATCTAACTTTGGCTCCTTGCCAATCAGCATAGTAGGCTTTGAAGTCATCGCTGAGGGTTTTGATTTCAGATTGGATTTTTACAAGTTCATCAGTTGTCATAGTGACAACGTTGTTCTTCAGAAATTTCTCTTTCTTGTACTGGGCCTTCTTGATCTGCCTGGCCTGATCATATTTCCATTTCTCCTCTTGGATGAAATGAGTCAGCATGTGATTTTGACCAGGCGTCGGCTTGAAGTCAGGCATAGGAGTATTTGCGTCCTTGTGCCAGAGATCAATGTAGTCAAGGATCAGCTTGGGATCCAAAAGCAGTGGCACAGGTGTGTCTTTGGCTCTAGCGGCCCTAACTTGTTTGTCTCTGATGATTTCTGCAAGTTCATCATCAGCTTTATCTTCTTTAGGTGGCTCTTGGAAGGCGACCTGTTTCTTCTTAGGACTTGGCCGAGGACCTCGTCCAGCAGTTGCCTTGGTCTTCAGCAGAGTGGGGCCAGATGAAGAATTTGGTGCAGATGAGGAGCTTGCTGAGACACCAGAGGCAATGGAGATGCCTGCAGTCCTTTGGCACAAGGCCAGATGCGCAGGTGCTGAGGACTTTGTCGGAACAGCTGAGGACTTTGGAGGAGGTGCTGAGGATTTTGAAGGAGCAGCTTGAGGGATTGGTCGTGAGGACTTTGAAGAGTCTGGCCGTGAGGGCGCAGCTGAGGAACTTGGCCGTGAGGGCACTGTTGGTGAAGCACTTGGTTTACGAGCAGGCTTCTTAGGCATGGATTTCCTCGGCTTGACAGAGGCCTCAGCAGAGGCAGCAGCAGCAGAGTCTTCATTAAATTTCCTCACTGCTTCTTTGGCTTGCTTAGCCAACTTGCCTTGGCGCTTGGACCATTCATCAGGATAGTCCTCACCGCGCTTGAGGCTGGTGGGATTAGCAATTTGGCCAGGTGCCAGTGGTGCTCTTGGGCATGTAGGATTGAGTGCGAATTTCTTCATGTACTTAGGACTGACATATCTGTACTCCCTCCATTCTCTTGCCCATCTCCTCTCTACCTTCTGAATGCGCACTTTGCACTCATTCTTGGTTTCCTCAGTAGGTGTGCAGTACCCAGCATATATGTCATCAGGGATTTCAAACGCTGTATTTACCTCAGGCCTCTTTCCTCCCTTCTGTGGCTTCTTACCGTCAGCCATTTTCTTCAGTTGAGGAATTTGAACAATTGAATTCTCTGAAGAAGTATGCAACTTTTCTTCGAGGAACGCTGCAAATGAGTTAAGTTGATGAGAACCTAGTGATTCAGCAGCTGACATGTGTACCTGTGAACAGAGTATAGTTACGAGGAATTTGGAGAGGTCATATGCGTTCTCAGAAGGTTTTCCAGAGTTGTATAGATCGAAAATCCACACAATTGAGGAATCTTGAAGAAAAATGATGCTTAGAGAAACAAATCAAGAATATATGACTTTGTGAGGTGTTCAGTGTGTGAAGATATGAAGAAAAACACTTTTGAAGATTTTGTAGATAATCATTCGAATCAACGAGGGCAGTAAAAGTAACTTTTATTTACCCCGGACGAAGAACACGACGAACTGGAGTGAGGAGATGTGAAGTTCGTCTGTGCAGATCTTCCACGCCCTAACTTGGCGGAGGAAGACGGCTACGGCGGCGGCGGAGTGAAGATGTCCGCGGTCGGCGCGAGTACGTCGGCGATGAGGTCGAGGCAGTGAAGCTCTTCCTCACAGGCGGCGATGAAGTAGCGGCGGCGGTAGGGTTTGAGAAGCTCGATCTAGAGAGAGAGGTCGAGCGGAGTAAAAGAAGTGAGGAAGGGAAGGAGGGGTATTTATAGCCTCGGTGAAAAACTGCTTGCCTGAAGAAATTGGACGAACGTACCCCTGACCCTTCTCATTCGCATGACATGTGTCACCCACATAGTGAGAGGTGGAGATCATGTTAGATCATGGGTGAGTGGATAAGTGTATCGTGGGATGCGGAACGGTTTGAGCGGCGAAGCCAAAAATTTAGATAAGATAGATTTTAAAGTTTCGTTCACAATTTCTTCAGCTGACAAGGACACAGTGAAGATTTTGAACGAGTTTCAAATAGAACGCACACGAAGAATTTGTAAACAGATTGGGTTGAGTATAGCATAGAGGGGAAGGGTCCGATCACATTCACTTAGCAGAAAACAAACTTGAAGAAATAGCAATAAGTGAATGTTGAAGAGGACATAAACTCATATATATAGCCAATGAAGAAAAACGACGGAACCAGTGAAGACTATGCAAAGTTGAAGAATATGAATAATTTGAGGAATTTCAACTTTTGGTGGTGGCGTGACCCACCGTATAAGAATGATGATTTCAAACACCGCGTACAATTATCGTAGGGTTCTGAGAATCAAATTCTTCATTAATTTCTTCACACTAAGAGTGTTATTCTTCATTGATTGAAGTAAAACGTTTCTTCATGTGTTGCACAACTAAGTCATCAATTTTGCATAAGTGTTAGGATGAGTGTCCTTTTCACAGAACATTCGAAGATTCTAGGATATTTAGCTCACATCGCAACTTGCTAAATCTCTTCTCATCCAAGGGCTTTGTGAAGATATCGGCTAGTTATTCTTCAGTCTTCACATGCTCAATAGAAATGTCGCCCTTCAACACATGATCATGAAGAAAATGATGACGAATCTGAATGTGCTTTGTCTTCGAGTGCTGAACTGGTTTGTGAGCAATCTTGATGGCACTCTCATTGTCACAGAAGAGAGGTACATTCTTCATGTTGACGCCATAGTCCTTGAGAGTTTGCTTCATCCATAGCAATTGGGCATAGCAAGAACCAGCGGCAATGTACTCAGCTTCAGCAATAGATAGTGATACGCAGTTCTGTTTCTTCGAGGACCAACAGACCAAAGATCGTCCGAGGAAATGACATGTACAAGATGTTGACTTGCGATCCACACGATCACTAGCATAGTCAGAGTCAGAATATCCAACAAGATCAAAAGCCGAGCCCTTGGGGTACCATAATCCAAGTGTTGGTGTGTGAGCTAGATATCGAAGAATATGCTTCACAACCTTATGGCGTGATTCCTTCGGTGCAGCTTGAAATCGCGCACACATGTAAACACTAAGAATTATATCTAGCCTAGATGCACATAAGTATAATAAGGAACCTATCATGGAGCGGTATACCTTATGATCAAAGTCAATACCATTTTCATCAGTGCACAGATGGCCATTTTTGGGCATAGGAATTTTGACGCCTTTGCAATCTTGCATGCCGAATTTCCTCAGTACATCCTTGAAGTATTTCTCCTGAGATATGAATATGCCATTGTGTTGTTGACGAATTTGAAGACCTAAGAAGAATTTCAACTCTCCCATACTAGACATTTGATATTCTTCACTCATCATATAGGCAAATTCATCACTATAACGTTGGTCAGTACAGCCAAAGATAATATCATCAACATATACTTGGCACACAAACAATTCACCATCATAAGATTTAGTGAAAAGAGTAGGGTCGAGTGAACCGGGTTTGAAGCCTTTCTTCATGAAGAGTTCCTTCAAAGTATCATACCTAGCCCGTGGGGCCTACTTGAGGCCATAGAGGGCCTTGTTGAGTTTGAAGACTTTGTCAGGGTTCTTTGGATCTTCAAAACCTGGGGGTTGAGCAACATATACTTCTTCCTCAAGCTTACCATTGAGGAATGCACGTTTCACATCCATTTGATATAAAGTGATATCATGATGGTTCGCATAAGCAAGTAATATGCGAATAGCCTCAAGTCTAGCAACAGGTGCAAAAGTTTCATCGAAATCAATTCCTTCAACCTGTGTGTAGCCTTGAGCTACAAGCCGTGCCTTATTCCTCACCACAAGGCCATTTTCATCTTGCTTGTTGCGGTAGATCCACTTTGTGCCGATGATATTGTGCTTGCGAGGATCTGGATGTTTGACCAGTTCCCAGACATTGTTGAGCTCGAACTGATGTAATTCTTCTTGCATGACCTGAATCCACTCAGGCTCCAGAAATGCTTCATCTACCTTAGTGGGCTCTGTAATAGAGACAAAAGCATACTGCCCACAAAAGTTAGACAAATGTGAAGCTTTTGAGCGTGTGAGAGGACCTGGCGCTTTGATGTCATTGATGATCTTTTCAATTTGCACTTCTTTTGCAGTGCGAGGATGAGCTGGTTGTCGTTGAAGAGTTTGATCAACGTTCTCTTCAGCACCATTTTCTTCAGGTGCATTAGCTCGACGTTCTTCATGTTCTAGAATGAATTCTTCAGCAGATTCTTCAGTAGGAATGACATCTTTAGTAGCCTTGAACTTGATAGTTTCCTCAGTTGTTGGTTCATCTATCACAGTAGGTAGGTGCTCTCTTTGCGAGCCATTAGTTTCATCGAACCGCACATCTACAGTTTCAACAACTTTGTGAAGAACGTTGTTAAAGACTCTGTAGGTGTGCGAGTCCTTTCCGTAACCAAGCATAAAACCTTCATGTGCTTTCGGTGCAAATTTTGAGTTGTGATGAGGATCTCTAATCCAACATTTAGCACCGAAGACTTTGAAATAACTTACATTGGGTTTCTTATCAGTGAGGAGTTCATAGGCAGTCTTTTTGAAGAATTTGTGAAGATATACTCTGTTGATGATGTGGCATGCAGTATCAATTGCCTCGGTCCAGAAACAACGAGGCGCTTTGTATTCATCAAGCATAGTGCGAGCCATCTCAGCAAGAGTCATGTTCTTGCGCTCCACGACGCAATTCTGCTGAGGAGTGTAAGGAGAAGATAACTCATGAGTAATACCAAGTTCATCAAGATAGTCATCGAGACCAGAATTCTTGAACTCGGTGCCATTGTCACTTCTGATGTGCTTGATCTTCACACCAAAGTTGGTTGAAGCCCTCGAGGAAAATCGTTTGAAGACTTCCTGCACTTCATGTTTGTAAGTAACAAGGTGTACCCATGTGTAACGAGAATAATCATCAACAATAACAAAGCCATATTGAGATGCTTCATTTGAGATAGCAGAATAATGATTAGGACCAAAAAGATCCATGTGAAGCAATTCAAATGGGCGAGTGGTGGTCATGATAGTCTTTGCTGGATGCTTGGCCTTGGTCATCTTCCCAGCTTCACAGGCTCAGCATAGGTGATCCTTGAGGAATTTGACATTCTCGATGCCAATGACATGCTTTTTCTTCGCAAGTGTGTGCAAATTCCTCATGCCTGCATGACCAAGTCGTCGATGCCAGAGCCAGCCTTCTGAAGCTTTTGCAAGTAAGCACACGACTGGTTGTGGTCCTGTAGAGAAATCAACAATATACAAGTCTCCTCTCATAAAGCCTTCGAAGACTTTGGAATTGTCAGCTTCCATAACCACAACACAGCGGTACTTGCCAAATACAACAACCATATCAAGATCATAAAAGCATTGAGACAGACATAAGGTTGTATCCTAAGGACTCAACAAGCATGACTTTGTCCATGTGTCGATCCTTTGTAATTGCAACCTTACCTAGACCCAATACCTGACTTTTGCCTTTGTCAGCAAAGATGATATGCTTCAGATGCGACGGTGATAATGGAGCATCCATCAATAGATTCTTGTCACTGGTCATGTGGTTTGTACATCCACTATCGAGGACCCACTCAGTGGATTTGGGTTGATCATCCTACAGATGAATTAGTGCAGCTTACAAACTCATATACTTCATCAGTGAAGAATATGACATCAATTCATCAGATCAATTTCATCAAGTAAAAGAACTGATAAAGCAATATGAGGACGTGAGAAATGAAAGTTCATTTCTTCATGATTAGCCTGCGTCCTTTCAGGCATGCTCAGGTGTCCAGCAAATTCTTCAGATGATTATGTGCGTCTTGAGACCTGACCCTGCAGAAGAGATTAGTTCTTTTTCTTCACCACCCACATCTGAAGGGGTGTCAAAGAGTTCATCATTCTGCGAGCTCCATACGAGAAGGATGGCATAGAAGCCAGTCCATTTTGTTTCACATAAGAGGGGTTAGAGTAAGCATAAGAGTAAGCAGAGAAATTCTTTGAGGACTTATGGACATAATGATTTGAAGAATAATGCACATACCATAATCCTTAGATCTTCCCTGTGAAACAGACGGGTTAGCACGATGATGTTCATATGAGGACTTTGATCCATATGAGGAATTTGGTCCGTATGAGGACTTAAATCCATATGAAGAATTTGGTCCATATGAAGAATTTGATCTGGGGTTCCTATTCTTCACAGGTGGCGTCATGATGACATTCACCTGAAGATTTTCAAGGCATCTTTTGGGAACCCAGATTTTCTTCATAGGGGAGCCGTTCCTGCAGTTAGTGCCAACATATCTAGCAAATACTTCACCATTCTGATTTTTGAACAGTTTATAGTTGGAGTCAATTGACTCATCATTAGAATGAGGAGTTTCACATGCAAATCCAGATAAGTTAGATGGATCAACTGGAGGTCCCTTTGCAGCAACCCATGTAGTTTTGGGGTACTGCTCAGGCTTCCAATATGTACCATCAGCATTGAGTTTCCTCTCAAAGGCGATACCCTCTTTCCTAGGGTTCCTGTCGAGGATCTGCTTTTTAAGCACATCACAAAGAGCCTGATGCCCTTTGAGGCTTTTGTACATGCCCGTCGTGTACAATTCCTTCAGCCCTGCATCGTCAGTGATACTAGCAATGTCCTCAGATGAGGAATTAGTGATAGCAGAGGCATGTGAAGAATTTGAAACATTAGCAGCATTTGAACATTCAGGTGAAGAATTAGCAGATTCACGTTCAATGCACTTCAAGCATGGAGGAACAAATTCTTCCTGAGATGCGCTGATTTGTTGAGCAAGTAATGAATCGCGCTCCTTCTGAAGATCTTCATAACTCACTCTTAGCTTCTCAAGGTCTTTCTTTCTTTGAAGAAATTCATAAGAAAGCTTCTCATTATGTCACATCCTAGTTAGCCATGCATTAGAGTGTTGCATCATGTTTACTCTTTCATCAGAAACCTGAAATGGGGATGACATAACCCCCAGTCCCCTCTGAAACCAATTAGGGTTTACTAAAAACTTTTTCAATGAACCTGAAATGCCCTTCTAAAATGCCCATCATTTTTGTCTTGGTTCAGAACCTCTGCCAAAAGTGGTGCACATTTTCCTAGGCCATCCTAGGGTTTTTGAATTAAATCATAAGTATTTGAATTTGGGCATTTAAAATTTTATAAAATATTTAAATGCTCAAATAACTCCAAACTAAAATGTTTCATGTTGGAAATAATCCAACTATGGACCAGGAGTAGTTTGGTGATTTTTGGAGTTGCCTAAGTATTTTATTTAATTCAACAAAGTTGCAGAAGTATTAAAAAAATAGAAAATAGACAACAGAAGAAATGGGAAAGGCTTACCTGTCGCCCAGCACCCGGCCCACCTGCCGGCCAGCCCAGCACCGCGCAGGCGAGCTGCTTGCTGGCCAGGCAGGCAGGCAGGTGCTCGACGGTGAGCACCGCATGGGTGCCACGCACCTGCTCGCCGCCTCGCCGCCTCCCTCGCCCGGCTAACGCCGTGAATCGGCCTCCCTCTCTTCCCCGAACCCCCCAGACACCCCCTCTCCTCTCCAGCTCCTCTCCCTCGCTCCCCCACGCCATGGCCGACGCCATCGCCGCCACCCCCTCGCCGTAGCCACGCCCTCAGTCAACCCCACGCCGTGCCGCCGTGTCCAGGAGCTTCGCCGCCGTCCACTTCATCGAGCTAGCCGAGCCCCGTGTGCTCGAGCGGCCCGAGACCACCGCACCGACCTCGCCCGAGCTCGCCGTCGCCGGAGATCCCCTTCAATGCCGTCGCCGCCTCAGCTTGTCCCCGACCCCGCCGGTGGCCTCTACGGGAGCGCTGTGAGCCTAGCTACCCCTCCGACCCTCTCTCTCTTTTTCCCGAGCCGTGTAGCCACCGCACGAAGATCACACGCACGCACCGCTGCGGATCTCGTCGCCGACGTGCTCCCGGCCATCCTTCGGCCAACCCGCGGTGTCCAACGCACTCACCACGCTGCGTTGGGCCCAACCGTGCACTCCCCGCACCTCACCGATCCCCCTAGCGACAAGTTCGACTTTGGCCGAACTCCGGTGGCCGCCAAAGTCGTCGCCGGCGCCAACTCCGGCCACCCCGACCCCAACGGACTCCACCAAGAGCTGCGGCTCGACCTCAGCTCCGCTCCGGTGCCCTACGCGGCTCGTTTGGTTGCCGGAACAGCAAAAATCACTTCCGTCGCCGCGTCGGGCTCGCCGGCGGCTAAACGCCGGTGCAGCCGACCCGGGTTTGACCACGGGTGGGCCCTGGTTGACTCCCCTGAGTCAATGACAGGTGGGGCCCAGCCCTGTTAATTAAACAGGTTTAGTTTTAATTAAACTGTAATTAATTTAATCACCCTGACATGCGGGACCCACTGTCAGGTTTGACGCGGACGTGTTCCGTTGACCTGCTGACGTCACACTGATGTCAGGCTGACGCAATAATTGATTTTCTGGAATTATTCTAATATAGGAAATTCCAGAATATAATTTAAACTTCAAAAATTCATAACTTTTATTCTGTAAATCCAAATCAGACAAATTATATATGAAAAATGATCAGAAAAATCCAATCTATCCATCTGTACTATTTTCATGCATGACTAAACAAGTTAACTTGATGATTAATGCAGAACAAGGAAAAACACTTTAAAGGGCCATATTTGAGTTTGAAATTTGAATCTTGATTCAAATTGGTTCAAACCCTTCTGGTCTTAGTTGCATTAGCCCAACACACTCATATTGCTATGTTTCATGCATGCATCATATTGTTGCACATTGTTTGGTAATGGTTGTATATCGGTGTTCTTGCGGCAGGATCTGCCCCCGAGGAGTACCGTGATTACCCTAACGAAGAACCGTATCAGTGCATCGAACCATCAGGCAAGCAACCAACCATTTGATCATATCGATACAATCCCATGTTCTCGCTCCTGCTCTCTTCTACTGCATTAATACAACGTGTTTCAAACTGCTGTGTGCTACGGTAGTTGAACCCACTTCCTCTACATGACCTGTCATTGCCACAGTAACTAGATGAAACCCACTAGCATGTGTAGGAGTTGATTGAGCCATATGTATGTGTTGTTCCTACCTTGCTATGCCTGCTATGCTTAGAGTCGTGTCAGGTCTGGTTCATCTGGGTGATGGGCTAGAGTGAAATGATTATGTCGGTAATGAGAGTGGTGTGGTGAACACGATTTGGTAAAGGTATCGATGAGAGGCCATGTAGGAGTACATGGTGGGTTGTTTCATTGAAGCCGACCTTAAGCACTGAGATCTGTATGTGTGATTTAAGAATCAGCTACTACCATGCATTGGGCCCGAAACCAATGGACCCTCTCGGCTTCTTATTCACCCTAGTTCTCCGTCCAGGAGTTGCAAGTAGTTTCTTGTGTTTGTAGCCTACTGGAGGCCGTGGACAGCGCTGACCGTAGGGGTGGGCTGTGATGCGGTAGGTACGTGGCCGGGTGTACCGAATACCCGTTAGGTATCTCGGGAACCCTGTTCACATCGTTCGGGGCCGTATGGGAAACCTCGGCCGGACTCCCTGCGGATGGAACCTGGATAGGCGATAAACCTGGACTGGAGGCTTAGGTGATTAGGTAGGTCGTGGCCGACACCCACGTTGGGCTTCCGCTTGAAGGTTGCCGAGTACATGTCGTGTAACCGACGGTAAGAGGTGAGAGCGTGTATGAAGAAGTACACCCCTGCAGGGTTATCATGATCTATTCGAATAGCCGCGTCCGCGGTGAAGGACTACTTGGTTGCCTATACAGTTCATAGACAAGTAAATGGAAACTGCTAAAAGCCTCAAGATAAGTGTGAGTGCCAAGGATGGATCTTCCGTAGGGAGATGGAGGTGGATCCTCGGTAGTGTATTGAAGTGGTGAGTAATGGACTCGTGTGCGCAAAACCATTTCAAGTTGGAGTCTCGTAGGTTAGCCTAGCCAAGAGTCAAAGCTGGCTTGCTGCAATAACCCCACCAACCCTTCTTGATAATATGCATGTATGTAGGTTCTGATGTAAGTCTTGCTGAGTACCTTTGTACTCATGTTGCTATAATTTACATTTTACAGAAGACGCTGCAACCCCTTCTGATGGGTTCTACATAGACGTTGACATCAACGAGTAGGCTAAAGGCCCAGGTGGTGATCCTGAGCTTGTGAAGGACCACGTAGTATAGCTAGGCTTTCCAAGCCTCTTTTATCTTTCTAGTTGTCTGTACTCAGACAAGTTACTTCCGCTGCTGGTTTGTATGACTGTATGACTTACATGCTGGGTCGTGAGACCCGTACCTTTGTGTATGTTATGTATGGCTCTCTGAGCCTTAAATAAAGTACTTGTGTCGTAGAGTCATGTTGTGATGCCTTGTTGTATTTGCACATATCGAGCATATTGTGTGTATGATTGAAATGCTTGGTATGTGTGGGATCTGACTATCTAGTTGTTTATCTTTAGTAGCCTCTCTTACCGGGAAATGTCTCCTAGTGTTACCGCTGAGCCATGGTAGCTTGCTACTGCTCTGGAACACTTAGGTTGGCCGGCATGTGTCCTTCTTCATTCCGGTGTCTGTCCCTTCGGGGAAATGTCACGCATTGAGTACCGGAGTCCTGTTAGCCCGCTACAGCCCGGTTTACCGGAGTCCTGCTAGCCCAGTGCTACAGCCCGGACCCACTTGCTGATGACCGACACGTTCGAAGCTGGGTCATGGATGCCTGTCCCTGTAAGTCTGTGCCACTTTGGGTTTACGACTAGTCATGTCAGCCCGGGCTCCTTACCATATGGATGCTAGCGACACTATCATATACATGAGCCAAAAGGCGCAAACGGTCCCGGGCAAAGGTAATACGACACCCGTGGGGATACCGTGCGTGAGGCCGCAAAGTGATATGAGGTGTTACCGGCTAGATCGATGTGACATCGAGTCGGGGTCCTGACAGCGTTGGCATCAGAGCCGGACTGCCTGTAGGTTCTCCAAGCCAAACTGGTCGATGTTGAGTCTAGAAATTCTTTAGTTATATGTAGGGGAATTGTCTGTGGGTTGGAACGTAAGGCTCTTTTTACTCCTTTATCTTATGACATTCTGATCTGAGTCAGTCTATTCTTCCACCGGGGGTTAAGGAATTAGGATCTATTCTCTCTATCAGGATCACGTGTTACTAATCAGTAGTACCTTATAAGTTTGATGAATACAAGCCTAGTTCAATTCTACTACCACATTATGTTGCCAGGATGGACTCAGAACTTGATATGATGATGATGAGTGTGTATGTAATCCTTTGTCAAATGTCTCAAAATCCTTCTTGAGCATTTACAGCTGTTATGCTGCCGAAATTTTGCTAGAAATTCTAATGCCTTTACATTATGATTGTGCTTTCAGATGGCCACTCGCGACCTCAATCAAGTGGTTCGCCTGACTCGATGCCTAGATGTACCCGGCCATACTGCCATGTTGGTCAGGGTAATGACTGAGGCTGGATACCGTTGGTATCCTGAGTACACGGTCGAAGAGCAATTCCGAGACTTTAATCAAAGCCAGTATCTCTGCACTGTCAGGATATTTCCATCTTATCATGGGTCCACCGAGCCCCTTCACTGCTCCTATGGACTCGGGGTTACTATTGAGATGGCTGTGCAGGACGCCGCCTACTCTATGATGACCATCATGCGAGTCAGATCTGGTCTATTTCGGGACTCTGATTTCCGGTATATGCCAGGATCACTTCCGGGAGCGCAAGGGTATCTTCAGGCTATCTATGCTGACCCCACTCAGGAGGATTCACGGACTCGCACCACTGCTGAGATGCTCGAGGATAAGGACCGTGAAAATCGGGCCTTGAGGTTAGAGCTCTTCAATACCCGTGCTGACCACTGGGCCACATTGACTCGGTTTGCACCGGCGGTGCAAGCTGGATATTCGGATATGCGCGATCTCTATCCTGTGAGATCTGCTCTGCCAGACGTGGTGTGTTGGCGTGATGTAGGAGGCATCACCCCACCTCGCGGTCCCCGCAGGCCACCGTCGGTTGGTCCAAGACCTCATCCTAGTCCCTATGGTCCACAAGCTCCGCGAGATCGCCTGTTTCCGGATGATCATGTTGAGCTTCCAGGCTATGGAGGTGACTTCTACGAGGACTACTACGGATCGGTCTGAGTTAGTGGTAGTATCACTAGTTCGCACTATCTGTGTCGTCTATCGTCCCGCGTGACTCGTGGGATATGACCTAGTTTGTACTCTTTCCGGGGGTGTAGAAAAATAATGTATAGGAGCTTGGGATGCCTCCGATGAGATGTAATCCTCTTTTCACCGTAATAGTACTTTGTTTGGTCTTGTACTAAACCCTGTATGGTGTGTATGATGATGGAATAAAGAAGCAGTCTCTGTATCTACCATGTCATACGGATGATCATCTTGCATTTCGAGTTATTCCTTACATGTTGTATCCTATGTAGGAATTTTATCATTCTGACTAAATCATTGTCTTGTTTACCTAGGATGGTCAACACGCGCACTAACCCTGCTCCTCAAGAGCAGGCCGAAGGCAGCGAAGTCAGGAATGCAAATCTGCCTCATCCTCCTTCCCTAGCCGAGGTTATGATGGAAGCTGAGAGAAACAAGCGGGAGACCAACCGTTTGTTGGAGCGTATTGAACAGAACACAGCACACCATCAAAGGACTAACGTGGTGTCACTCAGTGATTTTATCAAATTACATCCACCCACGTTCCACCACTCCGTCGAGCCTCTCGACGCTGATGACTGGCTTCGCAGTATCTCTCACAAGCTGTGTTCCGCGCTAGTAGATGAGGCTGACAAGGTCACCTTTGCTGCATATCATCTTGAAGGCCCCGCCAGTCTATGGTGGGAGAATTATGGAGCTATGCGCCCAGCGGGCCATGTCACTACTTGGGCTGAATTCAGTGAGGCTTTCCGTGAACATCACATTCCGGAGGGTCTCATGGACCGTAAACGTGAGGAATTTTGCAATTTCACCCAAGGCCGACTCTCTGTGGATGCTTACAGCAGGGAGTTTGGTAACCTCGCACGATATGCAACTGAGGAAGTTTCTACTGATGCCAAGAAGCAAGCAAGGTTCCGTAAGGGACTTAGTCCTGAGCTTCGCCGCGACCTCCGTCTGCATGAGTGCACGTCTTTTCAGAAGCTTGTTAACAAGGCCATCAGTGCTAAAACTGGTCAGACTGATTATGACGCAACACGCAAGCATGGCCGTGACATGGGTTCCTCATCCGGTGCTGGTCCTCAGAAGCGCCGCGTGTGGGTGCCCAACACCGCCCTGCCACCCAGGTTCACACTGAGGCCATCTTTCCAGGCGCCTCGCCCTGTTCAACAGTCTGCTCCAGCCAAGCCCTATGGGGGTCCAACCAACAATGCTCCTCCACGTACCAGTTCCGTGACTTGTTTCAAGTGTGGGGAATCTGGCCACTATATGCGTGAGTGTCCCCAGACCAACCCCAACCAATCTGCTAAAGCTGTTGGCCGTGGCAAGCCGACAGGGAAAGTGTTCCACGCCAAGCCGGCCACTGCTACACGTGGCCATGTCAACTGTATCTCTGCCGAAGAAGCTCAAGAGGATCTCAACGTCGTTCTCGGTACGCTCCTTGTTAATTGCCACCTGGCATCTGTTCTTTTCGATACAGGAGCCTCTCATTCATTTATATCTGAGAACTATGCTCGTTTGCATAACACCGCATTCTGTGACATGCCATCCACTATGGAAATTTCTACTCCCGGTTCTAGATGGCAGACCTCCAGGGTAAGTTATGGAAATGAAATCCAAGTCGACAGACTTGTTTTCCTTGCATCTTTGATAGCTCTCAAATTTTCAGATATTAATATCATTTTGGGTATGGACTGGATGTCAGCTCATCATGCCAAAATTGATTGCTTCTCTAGGACTGTTCAACTCACTCATCCTTCGGGGAAGATAGTCAATGTCTTGACCCGATTAGCCAAGCGACAATTATATTCTCTTAACGCCAGCCCTTTGCCAGACCTTGAGGACGTTCCGGTAGTCCGTGACTTCCCGGATGTCTTCCCAGAGGAATTGCCAGGTGTTCCACCCGACAGGGATGTTGAGTTCGTAATAGACCTCATTCCAGGAACCGTTCCGATTGCTAGAAGACCCTATAAGATGGCACCACTAGAACTAGCCGAGCTTAAGAAACAACTCGATGAGTCCTTGAAAAAGGGTTTCATCCGACCTAGTTCATCTCCGTGGGCTTGCCCCGTCCTCTTCGTCAAGAAGAAGGATGGTACGGACCGGATGGTTGTAGATTATCGACCTGTCAATTTGGTCACAATCAAGAACAAATATCCGCTCCCTAGGATCAACGACCTGTACGATCAGCTCGCTGGATCCTCAGTCTTCTCCAAGATGGATTTGAGGTTGGGCTACCATCAAATCAAAATCAGAAACGGGGACATCCCTAAAACGGCCTTTGTTACTCGTTATGGCCAATACGAGTACACCGTCATGTCTTTCGGTTTAACCAACGCTCCAGCCACCTTTTCTCGGTTAATGAACTCAATCTTCATGGAGTATTTGGATAAATTCGTCGTAGTTTATCTCGATGATATACTCATCTACTCCAAGAACGAGGAAGAACATGCCGAACATCTAAGGCTAGTGTTGAAGAAACTTCGAGAGCATCGCCTTTATGCCAAATTCTCTAAATGTGAATTTTGGTTGTCAGAAGTGACCTATCTGGGTCATGTAATATCTGGTAAAGGTATTGCTGTTAACCCTGAGCGAGTTCAAGCCGTCCTTAATTGGACTCCACCTGAATCGGTCAAGCAAGTTCGGAGTTTTCTGGGCTTAGCGAGCTATTGTCGTCGCTTTGTCGAAAACTTCTCCAAAGTTGCCAAACCTCTAACCGAACTCCTCAAGAAAGATAAGAAGTTCGAATGGACTCCACAATGTGAGCACAGCTTTCAGGAACTGAAAAGACGCCTGACTTCTGCTCCCGTACTGGTACCGCCAGACTTCTCCAAGGACTTTGTTATCTACTGCGACGCCTCGCGACAAGGACTAGGTTGCATTCTCATGCAAGATCGACACGTAATTGCCTACGCTTCACGGCAATTGCACCCACATGAGGAGAATTATCCTACTCATGATCTAGAGCTTGCAGCCGTAGTCTATGCACTTAAGACCTGGCGGCATTACCTCCTCGGTAACCATTGCGAAATATTCACTGATCACCAAAGTCTGAAGTACATTTTCACCCAACCGGATTTGAATCTCAGGCAAAGACGTTGGGTTGAGTTGATCACAGATTTCGACTTAGGAATAACTTACACCCCAGGGAAAGCCAACGTCATGGCTGATGCGCTAAGTCGTAAATCTTACTGTAACAACCTAATGCTACAACAAAGTCAACCGCTTCTCCATGAGGAATTTCGGAAGCTTAACCTTCACATTGTTCCTCAAGGTTTTCTTTCCACCTTGGTGGCAAAACCTACCCTTACGGATCAGATCACCAAAGCACAGAAGGTAGATCCGGGAATTTCCCGCATCAAGAGAAACATCAAGAAAGGAATTGCGAATTGTTTCTCCATTACTGATCAAGGGGTCGTATACTTCGGGAATCGATTAGTGGTTCCCAAGGTGCGAAACCTGCGGCGATTGATCCTTAAGGAGGCTCATGAATCTCCTCTCACCATTCATCCCGGTAGTACTAAGATGTATCAGGACCTACGCCAGAGGTTCTGGTGGACTAGGATGAGGAGAGAAATTGCTCAGTATATTGCTAATTGCGACGTTTGTCGTCGTATAAAAGCAGAGCATCAACGGCCTGCTGGCACCCTTCAACCCTTAGCTATTCCTGAATGGAAATGGGATAAAATTGGTATGGATTTCATTACCGGTTTTCCCAGGACCAAGAGAGGGAATAATGCTATCTTCGTCGTTGTCGATCGTCTTTCCAAAGTAGCCCATTTCCTACTTGTTCGTGAGAGTATAACCGCTAGTCAATTGGCAGACTTATACATCTCCCGGATAGTGTCTCTCCATGGTGTTCCTTTGGAAATTAATTCGGATCGAGGAAGTCTTTTCACCTCTCGATTTTGGGAAAGTTTCCAAAATGCTATGGGAACCCGTCTCTCCTTTAGCACCGCTTTCCACCCTCAGTCGAGTGGTCAAGTGGAACGCGTCAACCAGATTCTAGAAGACATGCTTCGAGCCTCTGTTATCTCATTCGGAATGGATTGGGAGAAGTGCCTTCCATTTGCCGAATTCGCTTACAACAACAGCTATCAATCTAGCTTGGGTAAAGCCCCTTTTGAAGTTCTCTATGGACGACGGTGTCGAACACCCCTTAACTGGTCAGAGACCGGGGAAAGACAATTCTTTGGCCCGGATATGATTCAGGAAGCAGAAGAGCAAGTTCGCATCGTTCGTGAAAAGTTGAAAACAGCCCAATCTCGTCAAAAGAGTCAATATGACCGAAAACATAAGGCTATGACCTTCGAGGTTGACGAGAAGGCTTACCTTCGGGTTACCCCTCTGAAGGGAACCCATCGTTTCGGTATCAAAGGCAAATTGGCTCCTCGTTACATTGGACCTTTTCGCATTCTCGCCAAATGAGGAGAAGTTGCCTACCAGTTGGAACTACCTCCGCACCTCTCCAGAGTCCACGATGTCTTCCACGTTTCTCAACTCAGGCGTTGCTTCTCGGATCCTATCCGTGGAGTGGACTACGAAACGCTTGATCTCCAAGATAATCTTACATATCGAGAGTACCCCATTCGTATCCTCGATCAGGCCGAGCGTACCACTCGACGTCATAATATCAAGTTTCTCAAAGTTCAATGGTCGCACCATTCTGAGGATGAAGCAACTTGGGAAAGGGAGGATCGTCTTCAACTTGAGTATCCCGCCTTCTTTCCGGAGGAACCCAAATCTCGGGACGAGATTCTTTTGAGTGGGGGTGAGTTGTCACATCCTAGTTAGCCATGCATTAGAGTGTTGCATCATGTTTACTCTTTCATCAGAAACCTGAAATGGGGATGACAGAACCCCCAGTCCCCTCTGAAACCAATTAGGGTTTACTAAAAACTTTTTCAATGAACCTGAAATGCCCATCATTTTTGTCTTGGTTCAGAACCTTTGCCAAAAGTGGTGCACATTTTCCTAGGCCATCCTAGGGTTTTTGAATTAAATCATAAGTATTTGAATTTGGGCATTTAAAATTTTATAAAATATTTAAATGCTCAAATAACTCCAAACTAAAATGTTTCATGTTGGAAATAATCCAACTATGGACCAGGAGTAGTTTGGTGATTTTTGGAGTTGCCTAAGTATTTTATTTAATTCAACAAAGTTGCAGAAGTATTAAAAAAATAGAAAACAGACAACAGAAGAAATGGGAAAGGCTTACCTGTCGCCCAGCACCCGGCCCACCTGCCGGCCCAGCCCAGCACCGCGCCAGCGAGCTGCTTGCCGGCCAGGCAGGCAGGCAGGTGCTCGACGGCGAGCACCGCATGGGTGCCACGCACCTGCTCGCCGCCTCGCCGCCTCCCTCGCCCGGCTAACGCCGTGAATCGGCCTCCCTCTCTTCCCCGAACCCCCCAGACACCCCCTCTCCTCTCCAGCTCCTCTCCCTCGCTCCCCCACGCCATGGCCGACGCCATCGCCGCCACCCCCTCGCCGTAGCCACGCCCTCCGTCAACCCCACGCCGTGCCGCCGTGTCCAGGAGCGTCGCCGCCGTCCACTTCATCGAGCTAGCCGAGCCCCGTGTGCTCGAGCGGCCCGAGACCACCGCACCGACCTCGACCGAGCTCGCCGTCGCCGGAGATCGCCTTCAACACCATCGCCGCCTCAGCTCGTCCCCGACCCCGCCGGTGGCCTCTACGGGAGCGCTGTGAGCCTAGCTACCCCTCCGACCCTCTCTCTCTTTTTCCCGAGCCGTGTCGCCACCGCACGAAGATCACACGCACGCACCGCCGTGGATCTCGTCGCCGACGTGCTCCCGGCCATCCTTCGGCCAACCCGCGGTGTCCAATGCACTCACCACGCTGCGTTGGGCCCAACCGTGCACTCCCCGCACCTCACCGATCCCCCTAGCGACAAGTTCGACTTTGGCCGAACTCCGGTGGCCGCCAAAGTCGTCGCCGGCGCCAACTCCGGCCACCCCGACCCCAACGGACTCCACCAAGAGCTGCGGCTCGACCTCAGCTCCGCTCCGGTGCCCTCCGCGGCTCGTTTGGTTGCCGGAACGGCAAAAATCACTTCCACCGCCGCGTCTGGCTCGCCGGCGGCTAAACGCCGGTGCAGCCGACCCGGGTTTGACCACGGGTGGGCCCTGGTTGACTCCCCTGAGTCAATGACAGGTGGGGCCCAGCCCTGTTAATTAAATAGGTTTAGTTTTAATTAAACTTTAATTAATTTAATCACCCTGACATGCGGGACCCACTGTCAGGTTTGACCCGGACGTGTTCCGTTGACCTGCTGACGTCACACTGACATCAAGCTGATGCAATAATTGATTTTCTGGAATTATTCTAATATAGGAAATTCCAGAATATAATTTAAACTTCAAAAATTCATAACTTTTATTCTGTAACTCCAAATCAGACAAATTATATATGAAAAATGATCAGAAAAATCCAATCTATCCATCTGTACTATTTTCATGCATGACTAAACAAGTTAACTTGATGATTAATGCAGAACAAGGAAAAACACTTTAAAGGGCCATATTTGAGTTTGAAATTTGAATCTTGATTCAAATTGGTTCAAACCCTTCTGGTCTTAGTTGCATTAGCCCAACACACTCATATTGCTATGTTTCATGCATGCATCATATTGTTGCACATTGTTTGGTAATGGTTGTATATCGGTGTTCTTGCGGCAGGATCTGCCCCCGAGGAGTACCGTGATTACCCTAACGAAGAACCGTATCAGTGCATCGAACCATCAGGCAAGCAACCAACCATTTGATCATATCGATACAATCCCATGTTCTCGCTCCTGCTCTCTTTTACTGCATTAAGACAACGTGTTTCAAACTGCTGTGTGCTACGGTAGTTGAACCCACTTCCTCTACATGACCTGTCATTGCCACAGTAACTAGATGAAACCCACTAGCATGTGTAGGAGTTGATTGAGCCATATGTATGTGTTGTTCCTACCTTGCTATGCCTGCTATGCTTAGAGTCGTGTCAGGTCTGGTTCATCTGGGTGATGGGCTAGAGTGAAATGATTATGTCGGTAATGAGAGTGGTGTGGTGAACACGATTTGGTAAAGGTATCGATGAGAGGCCATGTAGGAGTACATGGTGGGTTGTTTCATTGAAGCCGACCTTAAGCACTGAGATCTGTATGTGTGATTTAAGAATCATCTACTACCATGCATTGGGCCCGAAACCAATGGACCCTCTCGGCTTCTTATTCACCCTAGTTCTCCGTCCAGGAGTTGCAAGTAGTTTCTGGTGTTTGTAGCCTACTGGAGGCCGTGGACAGCGCTGACCGTAGGGGTGGGCTGTGATGCGGTAGGTACGTGGCCGGGTGTATCGAATACCCGTTAGGTATCTCGGGAACCCTGTTCACATCGTTCGGGGCCGTATGGGAAACCTCGGCCGGACTCCCTGCGGATGGAACCTGGATAGGCGATAAACCTGGACTGGAGGCTTAGGTGATTAGGTAGGTCGTGGCCGACACCCACGTTGGGCTTTCGCTTGAAGGTTGCCGAGTACATGTCGTGTAAACGACGGTAAGAGGTGAGAGCGTGTATGAAGAAGTACACCCCTGCAGGGTTATCATGATCTATTCGAATAGTCGCGTCCGCGGTGAAGGACTACTTGGTTGCCTATACAGTTCATAGACAAGTAAATGGAAACTGCTAAAAGCCTCAAGATAAGTGTGAGTGCTGAGGATGGCTCTTCCGTAGGGAGACGGAGGTGGATCCTCGGTAGTGTATTGAAGTGGTGAGTAATGGACTCGTGTGCGCAAAACCATTTCAAGTTGGAGTCTCGTAGGTTAGCCTAGCCAAGAGTCAAAGCTGGCTTGCTGCAATAACCCCACCAACCCTTCTTGATAATATGCATGTATGTAGGTTCTGATGTAAGTCTTGCTGAGTACCTTTGTACTCATGTTGCTATAATTTACATTTTACAGAAGACGCTGCAACCCCTTCTGATGGGTTCTACGTAGACGTTGACATCAATGAGTAGGCTAAAGGCCCAGGTGGTGATCCTGAGCTTGTGAAGGACCATGTAGTATAGCTAGGCTTTCCAAGCCTCTTTTATCTTTCTAGTTGTCTTAACTCAGACAAGTTACTTCCGCTGCTGGTTTGTATGACTGTATGACTTACATGCTGGGTCGTGAGACCCGTACCTTTGTGTATGTTATGTATGGCTCTCTGAGCCTTAAATAAAGTACTTGTGTTGTAGAGTCATGTTGTGATGCCTTGTTGTATTTGCACATATCGAGCATATTGTGTGTATGATTGAAATGCTTGGTATGTGTGGGATCTGACTATCTAGTTGTTTATCTTTAGTAGCCTCTCTTACCGGGAAATGTCTCCTAGTGTTACTGCTGAGCCATGGTAGCTTGCTACTGCTCTGGAACACTTAGGTTGGCCGGCATGTGTCCTTCTTCGTTCCGGTGTCTGTCCCTTCGGGGAAATGTCACGCATTGAGTACCGGAGTCCTGTTAGCCCGCTACAGCCCGGTTTACCGGAGTCCTGCTAGCCCAGTGCTACAGCCCGGACCCACTTGCTGATGACCGACACGTTCGAAGCTGGGTCATGGATGCCTGTCCCTGTAAGTCTGTGCCACTTTGGGTTTACGACTAGTCATGTCAGCCCGGGCTCCTTATCATATGGATGCTAGCGACACTATCATATACGTGAGCCAAAAGGCGCAAACGGTCCCGGGCAAAGGTAAGACGACACCCGTGGGGATACCGTGCGTGAGGCCGCAAAGTGATATGAGGTGTTACCGGCTAGATCGATGTGACATTGAGTCGGGGTCCTGACACATTATCCGATAAGAGAGTGTTATGATGACTTTGAAGTTTGTCAAGCCTGGACTGAAGTCTCTGAAGATTTTTAGTCAAAGTTTCAGTGCGATCCATTTCTTCACCCAACATATCATCACTTTTATTTAGCATGTTTTGAACCTTTTCTAAAGCCCTTTGTTGTTTTATAGCAATCTTAGCAAGTTTAGAATAGCTGGGCTTAAGGTTTTTATCAGATTCATTCTCACTTGATTCAGAGGAGGTATATTTGAGTACCTTGGCACCCTTTGCCATGAAGCAATAGGTGGGAGCGTAGTCATCATCCCCTTCATCATCCTTGTTGGTGAGGTCATTTTCCTCAGTGTTGAAGATAGACTTGCTGACGAATGCAGTAGCGAGAGCAAGGCTCGCCACTCCGGATTCAGACTCCTTAGATGACTCCTCTTCCTCATTTTCTTCAGATTCAGCCTCAGAGTCCATTTCCTTGCCAATGAATGCCCTGGCCTTCTTGGAGATGCTCTTCTTGTGATATGAAGGCTTTGAGGATTTTGATGATGAGGATTTTGTGGATTTCTTCTTTTTCTTCGCATCATCAGAACTGTAATCCTTGTATTTCTTCTTCTTTGATTCCTTTTCCCACTGAGGACAATCTTGAATGAAATGTCCAGGTTTCTTGCATTTGTGACAGAGCCTCTTCTTGTAGTCACTGGATGAGGAATCATTGCTCCTTGAGGATCTTCCAAGGCGACCACGTCTTGAGAACTTTTGGAACTTCTTCACGAGCAGAGCCAGATCATGGCTCAGTTCGTCAGGATCACCAAGGCTACTACCAGAGTCTTCATCTTCGGACTCAGATACTGCCTTGGCCTTCAGTGCACGTGTTCTGCCATAGCTTCAACCATAGAGATCTCTCTTTTCAGCAAGTTGGAACTCATGAGTATTTAGCCTCTCGAGAATATCAGCGGGATCAAGTGACTTGTAATCAGCACGTTCTTGTATCATCAATGCCAGAGTGTCAAATGAGGAATCAAGCACTCTCAGCAATTTCTTCACCACCTCATGGTCGGTGATGTCAGTGGCACCAAGTGCTTGAAGCTCATTTGAGATGTCAGTGAGGCGATCGAAGGTTTGTTGAACATTTTCATTATCGACTCTTTTGAAGCGGTTGAAGAGATTGCGAAGAACAACAGCTCGAGAGTCACGCTGAGTTGAGACTCCTTCATTCACTTTGGACAACCTGTCCCAGATAAGCTTCACTGTTTCCAAAGCACTCACTCTGCCATACTGTCCTTTGCTCAGATGGCCACATATGATATTCTTCACTTGAGAGTCGAGTTGCTTGAATCTCTTCACATCGGCAGCATTCAGAGAAGGTGTGACTGAGGGAACACCATTTTCCACAACATACGAGAGATCGTTATCAATTGCTTCAAGATGCATTCGCATCTTATTCTTCCAGTAGGGGTAGTCCGTCCCATTGAAGGTAGAACACCCAGCAGAGACCTTGATCATACCCGAGGTCGACATAACTAAAACTCCAAGCGGTTAAACCAAAATCGCACAGAACAAGGGAGTACCTTGCTCTGATACCAATTGAAAGTGCGTTATATCGACTAGAGGGGGGTGAATAGGCGATTTTTATGAAATTCTTCACTGAGGAATTTGCAGGTGAGGAAATTCCTTAGCGAAGAACTACTAGCAGCGGAATAAGTACTCAAAAGTAAACACAATAGAATACAAGCATAGTCATCATGATGAAATGAAGACAGGCACAGAGTACAGGAAGCGTAATCACAGGATAACACATGATGAAGACAAACAGACTGAAGAAATTGAACTGAGGAAATTGAGAGAGTCTTCAGTCAAAGTCTTCAAACACAGATATGAACAAACATATAGCACAGTTGTGAGGAAATGAAAGAGTTAATGAAATAGAACCAGTAAGCTTGGTGAAGACAATGATTTGGTAGACCAATTCCAACTGCTGTCTCAGTTGTACATCTGGTTGGAGCGGCTGAGTATTTAAACTCGAGGACACACAGTCCCGGACACCCAGACACTTAGTCCAAGACACCCAGTCCTCACCATATTCTCCTTGAACTAAGGTCACACAGACCTCGTCCAATCACTTGTGGTAAGTCTTCAGGCGACTTCCAAACCTTCACAAACTTGGTCACCTGGTGATCCACAATTCCTCTTGGATGCTCTAGACCATGATGCCTAACCGTCTGGAAGAAGCACAGTCTTCAAAGGTAACAAGCATCTCTTCAGTGATGCTCAATCACTTGGGGTTTGTAGGTGTTTGGGTTTTGGATTTTTGGTTTTTCCTCACTTGATGATTTTCGTTCAAAGTCCTCGGAGGATGGGTTGCTCTCAAATGACAAGTGTCGGTTTCTCTCGGAGCAGCCAACCAGCTAGTGGTTGTAGGGGGCGGCTATTTATAGCCTAGGGAGCAGCCCGACATGATAAGACATAAATGCCCTTCAATGATATGACCGTTAGGTGAATAGATATTTTGGGACAGCTGGCGCATAGTACAGCAACGGTCGGAATTTTGAGTAGCAAAATCCTCAGGGCTATCATGTTCCTCACTGTGTAGGCAATCCGCACTGGCGAATTCCTAACTCCTTAGTGAGGACAAATTCCTCAGAGACCAGAAGAACTTAGTCTCTGTCATTGAAGAAATTGACTGAACTGTATGAGATTTCCAATGGCTTCACTCGAAGGGATTGGTAGGTGTAGGATTTTGAGTTGAGCATCACATGAAAATTTTTCCTTAGTATTTCCTCGACCCCCTTTAACAGTATGGTGTTTCCTATGACTCAAGAAAGAGAAAAACAAAACTATGAAAATGAAAGTCTTCAAGCTTCATATTTATCACATGAATATCAAGTCTTCGCGGACACACCAATTTCTTCACTTTGAAAGTCTTCATGAAAGTCTTCAGAAATACCAAAATCTTCAGTCGAAGATATTCATTTTTAGGGGTCGACTTTTCCTGTAAATATCAAACTCCTCATAGACTTATAGACCTGTGTACACTCACACACGCATTAGTCCCTTAACCTATAAGTCTTCAAGATTCTTGCCGGGAGGCGGTTTTAGCAATCCCGGCAAGACCCTTGCCGTGGCAGCTCGCCCCACA
This sequence comes from Triticum dicoccoides, assembly GCF_002162155.2. Lineage (NCBI taxonomy): Eukaryota > Viridiplantae > Streptophyta > Magnoliopsida > Poales > Poaceae > Triticum > Triticum dicoccoides. The sequence goes on along the minus strand of NC_041392.1, from coordinate 306,888,192 downwards.
CCTACGGAGTGAGTCACCCTTGAGTCCACTGCCCCCATGGGGAAAGGATTCGGGAGACATCCCCGTGGTGGCATGCAGATCTTTGTGAAGACATTCAAGATCAGATACACCCTTTAGAAGATGATGATCCTTGGCGGGATCCCAGCCAAAGAGGACCATAAGGCCCCCGGCAAGCGCCTTGCCGGGGATGACAGCAGGCACCACAGCAAGACCCAAGCCGGGGCCCCAGCAAGGCCCTTGCCAAGAACACCCGTAGGGCCACCATCAGGCCCACGACAGTCAAACCTCCACTGTCGTTCGCATGCAGCTGCTGACCCAACCAGCTGGGCAGGCACCTGCATGGCGGCATGCGGATCTTCATGGAGACCCACCATCGTGCCACCTCAGCTGCCTGCCTGCCTACATGGCACTGCGGGCGCTGCTGGCTAGGGCGCATGTCGACACGAGAGGGAGCAGCGACGGACGAGACAGGGCTCTCCCCTGTCCTCGATAAAGCAAGGACACCTGGGCAAGAGGCATTAAATGCGCCTTGTCATGTAATGCGAGGGATAACCTCACATCACTGTACCCTTTCCACCTCTTGTGTGCCACTGTGGCAACCCCTTTCCTATAAAAGGAGGCCCAAGGCGACCAGGAGGAGGATTCGGCTTTTTGGAGCTCCTCACGCCCCATAGCTAGTTCAAGAACACATATATACAATCCACCAAAGCAGGAGTAGGGTTTTACGCATCCTCGCGGCTCGAACCTGGATAAATGAACCATGTGCTATCTGTTTGATCCGCTCTTCTCACGACCCCGCGCCCCGCAACCGTAGTAGGGATTCTTGTGATCCCATAGGTGTCGTTCCCACCGACATGGCGTCGCCGACCACTTCCTCCACGGCGTTGCTCACTCGGTGGCGACATCCACGTTAGTAGGAGCTGTTGCTGCTTTAGCTCTCGCTCATGCTGCTACTTTACTCTTGCGCACGCTACTGCTGCTCTACTCTTGCGCGCTGCTGCTACACGAGCAACAGATCGTGCTCTCCCTCGAGCCCCTGCAACTGATACTCGATATGTTGCAACACGACCAGCTGCCTCGGCTCTCGCACGCACTGCTGCTACTACTTTTCTGCTACTAGTTAGTTCAGTTTCGACAGTAAAATTCAGTTTCGATTGCAAAATTCAGTTTCGACAGTTAAATTCAGTTTCGACAGTTAAGTTCAGAGATGAGCGGCTGATGTAGTATTTTACATCTAGCACTTTGTGGTTATGTATTTTGTGTCATCTATTGGATATGCTATTAGAATTCCACTTAGGTTAACGTTGTCTCTCTTGTCCTGCTTCAGCCTCGCCGTCATACAACTCACCGGAGCTGCTCCAACGACGAAATCCTCCATCACAGTGGAGCAGTACCCCGGGCTCCATATCCAGATGCCTAAGGTCTTCTTCCCCTCCTCCGACAGCAATATCAGCCGGAGCATCCTCACCAACCAACCCAATCACACTGAGATTGACATGGCTTTGCCAAAGAGGTTGTACACTTGTTGCATCGCTTTTATATATATAGTCCACTAAGAACATGTAGTAACGTGAAATACGATTAGTTTCTCCTACTATATGACAAGCAGTGAGGTACCAGGAAACTTAGCTATCCCTGATGGACTCTCTTAAATGCCATCATTATTTATCTCTGCGTGTTTGAGCTATGCATTTGTTGATGAGCTTGGGAGTTGAACTAGTAGGGCAGTGGCCTGGGTCCAAAGTAGTAGAAGTAGCACAGAAAGATTTTTTTGAGTGTAGGATTTTCCCTGCTCATGCCTGCCTACTAGAATCGCCAGTGCTTGAAAGGAAAACTGAAGGAAAAACATAGGAATTGGAAAGTTTCCTATGCTACTACTATTCATGCATTTGGTTCAAAGGAATGGAGCAAAGGAAAACTGTAGGATTTGTTCCTTTAGTGTATCTTTGAAAAAACCCGTAGGAATTCTAATATCCACTTGTCCTCCTTTTCAAATTCCTATTCATGAAGCACAAGACTAAGAGATAGTAGCATAATAGCATTATAACCGTACATTTTCTTATGGTTTGACTTAATCTCGGCATGCTTCTTTGCATCCTCTGATCTTCCAATTATTGTGAACCAAACACCCAGATTGGTCGAAATCCTGTGTTTTTAAATTCTATGTTTTGCACGTGCATTCCTATCCTATTGCTTTGTATTTCCTATCCCGCGTTGTTAGAATCCTCCAATTCAAACGAGCCCTTACAGAATTACTTCTCTTACAGATAGTTGTCAAAGAAAACCTTGTGTGGTTTGTCCCGCTCCTGCTGCGCTGTCGTCCACCTCAGCTGTCGCGGGATTTCCGCGACCACCTATGGGACCGGGGGCCCCTTGTTGGTTGGCAGGGGGCGACGCGTTGCACAAAGAGCAGACCAGCATACGGCAGTGCGGCAGAGAGCACACAAGCGTACCCATGTTCGGGCCGCCGCGAGGCGTAAGACCCTACTCCTGCTTTAGTGGATTGATGGAAGAATGAATGTGGTGGTGCGTAGTACACTTGCCCGGCAAGGTTTGCCTGCAGCAAGTACGTGTGTGTGGTGGCTTGGAGTTGTTAACTTTCCAACCCTCTAACCCCTACTACGAGTGCCATGGGCCTTGCTTTATAGATTAAGGGGTCACCATGGTGGCAAAGTGGTCATTATCCACTAATATGATAGCAAACAGTGCTATCATACCTAACTCTGCGGGCTGACAGGGTGCATTAAATGCGTCGCTTATTGTCACATCACTAGGCGCCTGACAAGGCGCGCTGGGCTATCTTGCTAGCTCCGCACCTGCTCTCTTGACACGTCGCAGGACGGGTGTCCTATGTAGCTTCTCTGTAGGAAATGGCTACCATGTGGTGAATGGCTGCCACTTAATCATCTTGCGGCTTGACACCGCACTGATTTATGACGTGAGTCGTGCTTAAGTGGTTGGTGGGGTGGTTCTGCCCCTGCAAGCCCCGACAGGCTCTATTGGGGAGCCTTGGTTGCTTTGCTTCTGGTGGTGGCCTCGCCCCTTGCCGGGCTCACCTGCCTAGCAAGCGAGGCCCTTCTCTTGCCGATATCCTGCTCCTTAGGCTCAATCTTGGTCCTTCTGAGCTGCATGTTGGTTCTTCCAATCTCTTGGTTCTTCAATCTCTGACTTAGGCTGGTGCTTCAATCTTGATCTTGTGCCTGTGCACAGTTGGTCAACAGACCCAGGGTTTGTTGCACCGACAGAAGCCCCCGGGCCTGCCCCGGACGCGTTGCTGAGGATCACTGGGGTAGGACCTAATAAGTGCATAGGCAAAGGTTGCTGAAGGGGTTGGCTCCTTAAGTTTTCTGTTGTTGCTTCATCAACCTTGATTCCGGGCCAGTTCCGGTTTTCCCGCGTGCGGTATAAATCTAATAGTGGTGGGGCCGCTCCAGTGATGGTCCGTGAATGACTTTAACGCACGGGGTAGAAACTGCCACAGCGTGCCCTTATCCTTACCCACGTATGCAACATGCATTGTGCGTGGTAGGTAACGGAAGCGCGTGGCGCGTGGCATGGGAGGGTACCTTTGGAAGGGGCCCACCCGTTTTGAATTGGTGGAGGAGGGCGGTGGTCACCCGTGTATGGAGCAGCTGCCCTTCCCTGCCTTGCTGAGGGACGGAGCAAGGCGGAGTCATCCATCTCCGCGGTCCTTCTCTCCTCATTTTCTGCTTCTGCTGGTCATGCTTGAGAAGGAGGCCAAGGGCTAGCCCCCGGGCCCTGGCTCGGGGCATTCATCTTCTCATGCCAGTGCTGACGGTTGGGGAGTGAGCCTGGTCCTTGGCGTGGTGAATATTTTGGTATCTTTGATGCTCGTCCGGGAGGAGGAGCTGGAGATCATTGGTAATCCCAGCACTGCCCCTCCCGGAGGCCTTGGGGCTGGTATCGATGAGAGGCGTGCCTTCCCGCCCACCACGGTGGGGCGCGGCATGCCTCGGTCCCCCTGGTCATCTTAGTTGCTTGCTGTTTTGTCCGCTGGAGGTGCCGGACCGGAGTCTTGGCGCTTCCTGGGAGCGGCTGTCAGTGTCAAAACCGGCAGATCTCGGGTAGGGGGTCCCGAACTATGCATCTAAGGTCGATGGTAACAGGAGACATGGGACACAATGTTTTACCCAGGTTCGGGCCCTCTCTATGGAGGTGATACCCTACGTCCTGCTTGATTGATCTTGATGAATATGAGTATTACAAGAGTTGTTCTACCTCGAGATCGTAATGGCTAAACCCTAGAGGTCTAGCTTGTATGTCTAGGATAATATATCCTTCGGACTAAGTCCTCCGGTTTATATAGACACTGGGAGGATCTTGGGTTACAGAAGGTCGGTTACAAAGAAAGGAATCTACATATTCAGTCGCCAAGCTTGCCTTCCACGCCAAGGAGAGTCCCTTCCGGACACGGGTGTAGTCTTCGGTCTTCGTGTCTTCACAGCCCATCAGTACGGCCCATGGCTAACAGGCCGGACGCCCGAGGACCCCTTAGTCCAGGACTCCCTTAGTAGCCCCTGAACCTGGCTTCAATGACAATGTATTCGGCGCGCAGATCTGTCTTCGGCATTGCAAGGTGGGTTCCTCCTTCTGAACTCCAAAATAGTCTTCGGATGTATCGATGTGTCCGGACCTGTAACACACACACCACACACAACCGCAGAAAAAATATAATATTCCAGGAGTCCAATCTGCTGTCAACTTTTTACAACGTGACATTACGCTCGCCCGATTTTTCGAACCGTTTCCTGTCCCGCCGTTCCATGTTTCGAGGCGCGGTTGCTATTGGCACGTTCTGTCGAATCAGAGATCGTGTCTCGTTATTGCGGGATTCTCATTAATATGAGCGCGGGTAACTCAATTGTCTGTTGGAAAGATCCCTTAGGAATAGGTAGGCTTTCAGGCTCAGGAGGAGGCGTTTAATCCCCGTTGCCTTTATAAAGGAACCAAGGGTCGTCCTTTTTGACACCAAACTTCTCCACAGCCTCTCCAACCTAAATTTCTAGCACCCAAGGTTTCGACTTTGTTGCTCCGAGCTTCCCCATTATGTCCGAACCCAGCCCTCAAGGCCGATGTGTGGCTTCTTCTGTTACAGATACCTGACCGCGGAAATCCACCACAGGCTTCCTGCTCAAGGACAGGTTATACCGACCCCTAGATCTGGCGAGCGGGTCGTGTTCATCTCACACTTCCTTCGAGGGCTAGGGCTTGCTCTTCACCTCTTCGTCTGGGGGAAAATGTTCTATTATGGGCTAGATTTTCACGATCTAGCCCCGGAGTCTTTCCTCCATGTCTCGGTGTTCATCATTACGTGCGAGGCCTTCCTCCGAATCCCCCCACACTTCGGCTTATGGCTCAAGACCTTCAGTGTGAAACCAAAGGTAGTTGACGGGGAACAGGTGGAGTGCGGCGGTGCTGTAATCAGCCAGCTCACTGACACTCACTGCAAGAGATCGGGCCTACTGTGACAAGCCAAAAAATGTCATGGAACACTGATAAATGTCACAGAATACCTTCATGTGATGTTTTCCATGCGTCACGAGCATCGTCACGGAATCCCCGTCACTGATTACTTCTAGTGACGGCGTGTGCACACAATGTCATTGAATATGGGACCTTCAGTAACATACATCGTCACCGTTGGCAACACAATGACTCGGGTGGTTTTTGATGGCCCAATGCACATTGCATTTCTAAATGGTCCGAGCCCAATAATTCTATCAATTTACATTTTGTATCCATTATGCAGGTCATGGACAATTGCAGTCCAATACTGTCTGATAAAATACTCAAATTTTATGGGGTTGTTGTTGGGCCATATCCGTTATCCACTAATTAATTTAAATTTATTTTTTATTTTTGTTGGGCCATATCCGTTATCCGTGATCCATTGTCACATTGTTGTTGGGCTATATCGTTTGACACATAATATTTACACATCATATTACACCCAATTAATCTCTAACAATGTGCCTATTTCATAGCACACATCACGTTCATATTTTTTTTACTAAAAAGGTAAAACATCATGATCATAGTTCATGTACAACATAAGCCAAAATAGCACAAGTTACATAGAAACCCGATAAAACATGTAGCATCAATAGACTCTAAGGAATTAACAAATTTGTATTGTCTTGACTCTTGAATATAATTCTTTAGCTTTCGTCTTCATCAAAGCAAGGAACATTTGTTCGTTGCCTCTTCTTCTTGAATGTAGCTAAAGTTGTTGTAACCCTGGTTTTTCCACCCCAACTTCTTTAATGATGACTTGCCTACCATCCTGTCACAAGCATATGATTAGAATCCGCAACAAACAGAGAAACAGATCGACAAGGAGAGGAAATGTTGCGATCGTAATGCTAGTAGTGGCTTGCTATCTCGTGCTTTGGAGCTAACATACTTACACATTACAACAATGAGCACATCCATTAATCCATGAAGATTTATTGCGCGTAACTACTTGCATGCAAGAGGAATTTTGGTTGATTTATAGTGGGTAGACAAAGAGGGGAGGTCAGCAATCTCACCGGTACCGGTTGGTATCCACAGAGAACGGCGGTGGTTTCAGATTACGCTCGATTCTGGATGCTCATCTAGTCCACCTGCAAAACAATCAATGATTGGCTGATGAGGGGTGTCAGTTCAATATCCGACGTATCTCGTAGTAGGGGTCCTAAGCTAGGCGTCTTGGAGCGATGGTAACATGGACACATGATTTTACCCAGGTTCGGGCCCTCTTGATGGAGGTAAAACCCTACGTCCTGCTTTTGATTGTATTCATATGGGTGTAGTACAGAGTACATATGTCTACCACGAGACTGATCTAATGAATATGAGATTGTCTATTGACTAGCCTGGCCTCGGTTTATATAATACACTAGAGGCCTAGGGTTTAGGAGAGTCCTTGTCTTAGGCACCAAGTCTTGTGGAGTCTTCCTTGTATGCCGCAGGGGTTGTCCGAACTGACCCACGGGTATCCGACCATGGGGTCCTTGGCCCATTCTAACTGATCGGGAGACGACGTGGTGAGTACCCCCTAATCCAGGACACCGTCAGTAGCCCCCTAAACCGGTCTTCAAGTTGGGGATGCTCCTCGATTCTTCCGAATTGTTCTTCATCTTCGTTCGTCGGTCTTGAAAACTGGTTCAACAAATCTTCCCATCTTCGATCTTGAGGATCGCCAAAGTGCATCTGAAGAGTTTACACGTCGGGTATCCGAGGAGCCCCTTTAAGTTTCCGGCCTTTATCAATGCCTTGTTATTTTCACGCCCACCTTGGGTTTGAAGTTGTCCCCGTGCGGCGGTGTCCTCTTGCATCCGAGCTCCAACGCCGGACTGCATTTGAGGTATCTTTTGCAGCCGAGCACCAATGCCGGATTGTATCCGAGCTCCAACCAGGAGAGTATCCGAGCTCCAATGCCGGACTATATCCGAGGTGTCATAGATCACCTTGGCTCTAAAAAGTCAAAGGAGTTTAGCCGAGCTTAATGCCAGAAATGCCCTCTACGGAGCCAACAACTGGCGTCCGAGCTTTATGCTGGACTGCTTCCGGGGTGTCTATTGTACTCGAGCACCAACGCCGGACTGTATCCGAGGTAGTACACCACCTCGTCCATGGGCTGATTTTTATGAATTTAATCTCGAATTTTGTAATGTAATCTCTGCTGAGATGTATAGCCAGTAGCCCATAAGGTGCGTGTTGGCCTAATATCTGGGATGCACCAAAATCAAACCGCCGACCCTAGTAGCCCCTGAGACTCACGTCGATTCATAAAATCAGCCCGAGGATCAATTCCCAGCTCGACAACATATTTAGGAATAGAAACGCGGTGTGCAAAGTCCTCGAGACTCAGGTTGCTGCGGCCGACCAACCTGAGGATAATAATCTCCTCGAAAACTATATTGCACTTTTAATTTTCTGCATTGGATTGTCAATGCAGTAGCCCCCGAGACACTGGTCGGGTGGCAACACCAAATCAGGGGATCGATGTACCCCTTTAATATTTGTAAATAATAAGCACGAAGTCCAGTAGCCCCCGAACCTTAATGTGGGCACGGGTGGCCGAATTAAGGATCTATATCCAAAGTAAAATCACAAATTATGGGTAATGATTCTATGTATCCAAATACTTTTCATCATCAATGCCCGGATCCGCATTGTACAAAACTTTGTTGACCGACCATCGGCTTCCACCTCCTTGGCCAGTAGCCGAGGAGTGTTTGTCCTACTTTATAAAGCCTTTACAAGGGCAAAGATTTACGACAAACAAGGCAATCTGGCCATACGGTTTTATAAACAAAGGTACGCAGAGAGATATGTTGTATGACTGTTTAATATAAGAAATGTCTTCCACAGAAAATAGTCCCACTATCGGTTCCTTTCTTTGGGTTGTCATGCTAAGCATGATCATGAAACCTCAGCTCTAATATAAGTGCAAAATATTGAGGATTTAGTTTGTGAGGCCAGCTACTAGCCCCCGGTAGTGTTCGGCGACAGTCGAGGTTAAGCCATAAACACTTCGGCCAATGTTATGAATGGCCCGTCATTTAACATAGTCATCAGATCGCTGACCAGTTTACGCTTATTGTGACAGTCAGTTTTCGGCTTTCTCCACTGAGGTGCTTAACCATGTGAGCTGGAAGCACAATCGCAGTGGTTCTCCATTTGCACACCTAGCCGAACAAAGTGGAACATAGGAGGCAAGCACAGGAGCCGGGCAACCCAACTATTGACTAAAGACACAATTCGAAACCGATGCATATAAAGCAATACCCGAGAATGTTTTGCCGAATCTCTAAAGATGTCTAGCGCTGCACTTCGAGACTTGTGCTGGAAACACACAAATAGTTAAAAAGTGCCAAAAGGTTGGAAAACCAAAAAACGCCAGTAAAAACATGACGTCCGAACAAGATCAAGTGTTCGGTGCCAATCCGAAAATTGGAAAAAAGAATTGTGCTTCTGTCGCGCTTTAACATGACACATCCGATCTCAAGACATCACGTGGGTTAGCCTACGACTTCAAGCTCCTTATCCCAAAGGCAAAGTACTTCTCCGAGGTCAGTTTAGCAAACTAAATTCGAGCAGCTTTTAGAGAGAAGACAGGCTATCCGGCTATTGACCATACACTCAAGTCGAAAAAGAGCGGTAGAAAAAGACTTTGCAACGACCAAGAAGAAAACACATTTACTATTAAACAACTCATATAAATTTTAAGAGCCCCCAAATGACTTGGGTAAAAGAATTTTATGTATAATGATTGTATGTACCGATGTACTTATATCATATCTGTGTTTACCTGAACTTTAAACGCGTCTTAACCGACCGTCAGCTTCTCCCTCTTCGGTCAAGGACCGAAAAGTGTCATGTACTCCACCTATCGAGAGTATCGACGGTGTTTCCGATGACCAGGCAATCAGGCCATAAGGCTGTAACAGACAAAGCGCGCTCAGGGAACTTATGCTATATTACTAACGAAGTGTAAGAAGCATCTTCAAAGAAAATAGTACCTCCACCGATACCTTTCTTCGATTCCTCGTTGTTACTATGAGACTTGTGCAATAGATTTTTTGTACTCATGAGTTCCGTTGTGTGCCGACCATGATTGAAAACAATAAGAGCGCTAGCTTTCGACTTCACCCAGTCTGAGGTCAGAGCTCGGATCCCGGTCGTGACAATCACAGAGGTGCTCCCTTTACTCCCTAGCCGAACAATCGGGAGCGTAGGGGTAAGCACAGGAGCCATGCAACCCAGCTTGCAAATCGCTTAGGTCAATATGGTGCATATTGTGGTGTAATACATGAACAAGGAACGAAGCCGTACAAATATAATCAAATGCAAGAGAAAAAGGCTTCATAAAGGAAGCCCCCAAGTAAATAGGGTATTTGAATTTGTGTGTCACAAACAAAGTTTTGACAAGGAAGTTTTTCATAAACAACTTTTTGCTAGAAAAGTATAATGCTTGGTCGAACCGAACACAAATTTAAAATTTAAAACTTTGAGTATGAAAGCGACTTAGCTGGTTAATGTGTTCGGCATTGATGACGTGGTCCGAGCTTGATGCGGGATAGGGTTCCAGCCCCCAAGCTTGCCCCAAGGTGGCCGAGCGGAGAGCTGGGCACTCCGAAGTGGCGACACAACATGACCGTTGTGGAGAGTTGAAGCTCCCAGTTTAGCTGAGGTGACGAAGCAGGTCGGCGGGGTGATCCAGAGTCTTCGGCTGAGTAGGTTGATGAAGCGGCGACGTGGGGTTGTCAACACAGGGCAGCGCGCCAAGGCGATGACACAATTAGGTTGCGGAATTCGGCACGCCGAGGTGACAGTGCGGCCCGGTCTAAGTCAATTGCCTGGACAGATAAAATAGTGCAAGCCAAAGATAATAATATTATATATATAATCCTCTACTTAATGAATTTAAGTAGAGTAAATAATTAAAGAAATATGGCCTGAACACCAAGGTCGTCCCGACAGAATTGCCACGGAGATGCTGGCACAAGGACGCGCACTAAGGCGACGCCACAACTTGATCGATGCAGGCAGGACGGCGCCATCGTCCCATACAGTTGACCATGTGACACAGTCGAAGTTGATTACCTGCACACATAAAATAGTGCAAGCACGGAATAATAATTAAAGAAAAAAATGACGCATAAGTAGTTTATGCGAAGTGAATAAATAAATAAACATGGCCTAAGGTCCGAGGTTGGTTCGGCGACACGTTGACCCAATGTGGTGACCCTGCGACCTAGTTCGAATTCATCTGACAGGACGGGCCGCGAACATGGTGTCCGCCGAACTATGGAGGAAGCCGGGTGGCTGGAAACGGGACGGACCACCACGCTGATGCGATCAACGGACCAAATTATAACCAGCAGAGAAATCTGATGTTCGTCACTCAGACGACGAGGCATAAGAATCCGAGGTAAAAAGATAGGGCTAGTACTGCCTTGCACGAAGACGGATCAAGCCTCACATGATGACTAAATAGTATTTTTGCATAGAGTCCTCAACGTGCTACTCCTAGTGGAGTACTCCCTGTGCATGTTGAGCTCCCCAAGGCGTTTGTCCTTTTGTTGATCAGCCATGGATTAATTAAACTTCACAGCAACTTAGCATTCATCTGCTATCAGTATATTACGCCAGCAGAAAGTATCGACCCGTAGGGCAGCGTTGCTATATGAATAATATAAAAAAGGTAGGCTTTGACGGTCTGTACACGGGTTAGTATATAGCAAAGCTAAAGCAAACTAGCTGTAGCACGTGAGCAGATGAAGGATAAATAATTGATGACAAGTATAGCTTGATTAAATAGTAAGGAGAAAAAAAAAGATGAGATCTCCCAGTGCAACCGCCGATGTGAGCTCTTGGCCGGCCCATCCTAGAAAAATCTGCATGGGCAGTACGCCCTGCATGGTCTCCTCGGCTGGTAACCACCGTTGCTGTCAAGATTTTTACGATATGGCACTCCAGATCCGACATATTACCAGACGGCGGATACAACCGCTGCTGTTGAGATTTTTACGATCTTATCCGACTACAAACAAATAGCAGACACAACAATGATTTTGCAGGAAAGCAAAATCATATAGAATAGATCTAACTAAAAAATATCACCTAATCATCCCATCGATCCGCGACAATCACCCAACAGGCTCTCAATGAAAGCACCAATACCGGTTCAATATCCGGCATATCTCGTAGTAGGGGTCCTAAGTTAGGCGTCTTGGAGTGATGGTAACATAGACACGGGATTTTACCCAGGTTTGGGCCCTCTTGATGAAGGTAAAACCCTATGTCCTACTTTTGATTGTATTCATATGGGTGTAGTACAGACGACATATGTCTACCACGAGACTGATCTAATGAATATGAGATTGTTTATTGACTAGCCTGGCCTCGGTTTATATAAGACACCGGAGGGGTTTTTCGAACTGGCCCACGAATATGCGGCCATGGGGTCCTTGGCCCAATCTAACTGATCGGGAGACGACATGGTGAGTACCCCTAATCCAGACCGTCAAGAGTTCTAATCACAGACGGAACAAACCGTGTACGGTATGGATTGTAACAAACCAAAAAAAATTGGAACTGCATGGATGTAGAGAAAGCTCGCTATAGTCATTGCTGCCATGCGCTGCTGGATCCGACTGGAGGGGGTATGGGGAGTGACGCACTGTTCTTACTGCAGAACAGAGGAACGACGTCAGATCGAGATCTTTTGAATCGGAGGACAAACCAGAGGCGGCAAGAAGAGGGCTTGCCTAGACAGACGAAGAATAACACAGTGGCGCCGGATCACCGATGCCTCATGTTTTTCTCCTGCTACTCAACTCGTGACTGGCACACCATACCGCGAGTGAGATAAGGACAAGCAGATCTAGAAAGGAAGATAGTGCGGCGGTTTCATTCTTCGTCAGAGCGAGATCCGAGCGGCGTCAGGTGCTCGTAAAGGGTGGAGGCGCTGCTGGCGTCAAGTGCCATGGCGGTCTGGCCGGGCGGCAATCGAACCGCAGCGGTCAAATCGATTGTGAGCTCGAAGGTGGATGAACTCCCTGTCGGCGGCCTTTGCAACGTGTAGGAGGGGCGAGTTTCAGGCGCTCGAAGGAAGGAGTGATAATCTGGAGAGGTGGCCAGGTATGTCGTATGTCGCTGGCAGCTGATGATGACACCGGTGGTGCCAGATTGAGATCGCAGCATGGTGGTCGCGACGGCGGCGTCTAACCATATAGCCTAATGAATAGCGATTTGGCTTTTATACTGAAGAGTCGTGCAATTATGGGAGGAGATATTTGTGCTAGGAGAACATGTCACATATATGGCTGGCCCGTGCAGATTTCACGCTCTACCTCCTTTTTCTTTGAAATTTTCTTCTCCTGTCTCCATGCTTTTGCTAGGTTGCGCCCAAGAAATAAATCCCTTGTCACTGTCAATCAGTATTTCAGAAAAAGTATTTTTTTTCTATTCTTTTATTATCTAATCAATACCATTTATAAATTATACAAGTATCAGAGTTACAGTTAAGGACAAAGAATGGACCGGTGACCAAACCTGTGAGACCGTCGGTTTTGGTTTTTACTCGTCGGACCGTCGGATCACTTGTTTTTGTCCCGGGAAGGTTTAATGTGAGAGTTAATCGGCCAGCCGTACGTGCTTTTACTGGAAGAAAAAGTAACTTAAAATGGATGAAAAAAGAAAAGGAAGAAAAGAAAAATTTAAAACCCGGTAGAAAATTCAGAAAACCGAGAAGAAAACAATTTTCATCCTTCAAAGGTTCGAGCCAAAGTCGGCCCTGATCCCCCAATTTGTTCGCGCCTCCTAGTTAAGCAAGAATCAACCATGATTCAGTTGCTAGCAATCCTACCAACCACATAACCGGCCCGGGTCCAATCCCTCGATTCGCTCTTTTTTCTCTCATTCTTTGGTTTTATAAGTGTGCATTAACCGGCTGGTGCATATGTACAATCGTTGTAGGCGATCCACGCGACATATATCATTTCGAAATGCCCACTATGATCCTGAACAAATGATCGCCTACAACGCTCCGCAGTGGGTTGACCTAGTCTTTTTTTTTGTGTTGTGCTGTTTCAGTTTTCCTTTCCGTTTTTTCCTTTTCCAGTTTTCAGTTCGTCTAATCGGTTTTTCCCTATTTTTTGTGTTCCTTCATTGGGTTTCTTTGGTTTTTATTCTAACACTTTGCAAAATTTTCATATACTCATGGAACATTTCTTTCATACATGCTGAACATTTTTCAAATACATGATGCACCTTTTTCAAAAACATGTTGTGGACATATCTTTGAATACATGTTAAACATTTTTCAATACACAATGAAAATATTTAATGGCAAAAATCATTTTTCTAAACTACATGAACATTTTTTTACGTTGTATAATTTTTTTTTAACATCACGAACATATTTTTGAAAGGCGTGAAGATTTTTTTAATATGTCACATAATATTTTTCGAATGCACGATGAGTGTTTTAAGTAAATTAATTTTATAAATATATAATATGGTTTTACAATATTTTCAAATTTTTTAGGGTATTCAAAATGTAAATAAAAGGGGGAAAAGGGTAATAATAAAAAAACAGAACGAAACTAAACTAAACACTACTTGGGCTGGCCAACCGTACGCTCACGTGAGGTCCTTGTGTGGTGGTAAACTTGGTGCGCTGTGTGCACACATGCCGCGGGTTGCTATTTCCAGTGCTACATCTCTTATAGTCTCGAAAAAGTAAATATTCCTATCTTTTAGCATGAGGAGTAGCGGTGGATTGTGTGGGGTTTAGTCGAGGATTGACACTGTGGTGGAGAGACTCGGTGACGATGACTATTAGGCCGTGGTGCCAATACTTTATCGATGCGGAGATGACTTGGGAGGGCAAAACCTATAGATTCACCGGTTTCTACGGGGAGTCAAAAATGGTACTTCGAAAAAAAATCATGGGATGCTATCAGATACTTGAGAGTGCAAGACAACCTGGCGTGGATATGTGCAGGTGACTATAATGAAGCCATGTTTAAACGGATCAAAAGGGAGGCAACCCGAGACCATTCTTACAAATGGAGGACTTCCGAGACTGCTGGCTGATTGTGGTCTGGTTGACCTAGGTTTTTCGGGATATCCTTACATATGGAATAATAAAAGATACGGGGAGGATAACATACAAGTCTGACTTGATAGGGCAACGTGCACAACGAGGTTCCCAGATATGTTCCCGGAGACCTCTGTTGAACACTTGACCACGAAAGAATCTGATCACCAGGCCATCCTCATCAGGGCGTTGGAGACAGCTCCGCGACCTGAGAGGAGGGGACCGAGAGCTTTCCAGTTCGAAGAGGCATGGAAGAGGCATGAATCTTATGATGTTATGGTCCAGGAGGCGTGGTAGGAGGCAACAACGGGTGATCACTCGCTCACAGCAATATGGGAGAGGTTAAGCACGACGACAGGGAATGTGCATCGATGGGAGAGGGAAGTGTTTGGCTCCATTCGTCATCAGATATCGAAGCTGACAGGGCAACTGCTAGACGCTCGAACCAGAGCCTTGCAGACCGGATCCTCACTGGAGGTCCGGGAGCTGGAGGAGCAACTTAGAGAGATTTACGCGCAAGAAGAGCTGCTCTACAAACGGCGATCACGTGTGGATTGGTTACAGGCAGGAGATCAAAACACAAAGTACTTCCAAAACCGCGCGTCCCATCGTAGGAGGAAAAACACAGCAAAAGCATTGAGGAAGGAGGATGGCACAAGGTGTATGGTAGATGAAGAAATGAGAGAGTTGGCAGCAAGCTTTTATGAGCACTTGTTCAAGTCCGAGGGGTCACATGACACTGAAGGATTGCTACAGAGCATTGCACTTCTTGTCACTCCGGTGATGAATCAGAAGCTCAATTCACCAATAACGGGTGACAAAATAGAGGTGGCGCTTTTCCAAATGGGACCTACTAAAGCACTGGGTCCGGACGGGCTTCCCGCTCTATTTTACCACAGGCACTGGCCCTATTAAAAGGCGAGGTGTGTCAGGCGGTGCATGATTTCTTGAACGGGGCAGCTACACCGTCGGAGTTCAACGCCACTATCATTGTGATGATCCCCAAAGTTAACTCACCGGAGCTGCTATCACAGTTTTGCCCCATTAGCCTGTGTAACGTTCTGTACAAGATGGCGACAAAGGTGCTAGCCAACAGATTGAAAGGTATACTTCCAACTCTTATCTCTGAAGAACAGAGTGCCTTTGTGCCGGGCCGCCTCATTACGGATAATGTTCCGGTTGCATACGAATGTGTTCATGCGATTCAGACTCGTAAGAGAAAAAAGACTCTTTGTGCGGTAAAACTGGATATGATGAAGGCTTACGATAGAGTGGAGTGGGGTTTTCTTCAACAGATGATATTACAGTACGGTTTCCATCCAATGTGGGTGGCGATGGTGATGCGGTGTGTTACGTCGGCACAGTTTGCTGTCAAGTTAAATGGTAGACTTTCGAGAAGGTTCAGGCCAACACGAGGACTCAGGCAAGGTGACCCGCTCTCACCGTACTTATTCTTATTCTCCGTTGAGGGTTTCTCTGCTCTTCTAAAGAAAGCCAAGGAGGACAAGAAGTTGAAAGGTGTGTCGTTTGGGAGCACTGGCCCCCATATAACACATCTCCTTTTTGCGGATGATATCATTGTGTTTCTGGAAGGAACAAAGGAAAATATGGAGACTTTGAGAGAGATTTTGATCAAGTATGAAAAATCTTCTGGACAGAAAATTAACTTGCAAAAGTCTTCTATTTTCTTTTGGAAGGGATGTACGGAGCAAACCAAAATACAAGCAAAAAATATTTGTAGCATACAATCAGAAGCTCTTAGCGAGAGATACCTTGGCCTTCCTACACTGGTTGGAAGATCAAAGGATGGGGTTTTTAAACATGTCACTGAAAGCTCAAAAGGGAAAGTGAGTGGGTGGAAAGGTCAGGGCCTTTTGAAGGCTGCAAGAGAAGTTCTTATAAAATCTGGCCTACAGTCGACACCAACCTACACTATGAGTTGTTTCGCCTCCCAAAGAAGATGTACCGGAACCTGACTTCTATCTCATCTAAATTCTGGTGGGGCGCAACGAATGGTGAACGGAAGGTTCATTGGATATCGCGGAAGAAAATGTGTGCTAGCAAGCGAGATTGTGGGATGGGTTTCCGAGACCCGGAGGCATTTAACCAAGCCCTCCCGGCCAAGCAAGCTTGGCGCATCCTATAGGAGCCCAACTCGCTGTGTGCAAGGGTGCTCAAAGCACATTATTTCAAGGATGATTCTATTCTCACGACCTAATGTCCGTCGTCGGGGTCTTACACTTTCAGGAGTGTGCTGCACGGAAGAGACCTGCTCTTGGAGGGACTCATATGGAGGATTGGGAGTGGAACAAAAATTAATATTCATCATGATCCTTGGATACCACGGGAGGGGAGTACGAAACCGTTGGGACAAACATATGTACCGGGGGTGACAAAAGTGGCAGACCTTCTTCTGCCTGACGGGTCTAGATGGAACGGAGAGCGGGTGGATGCCATGTTCACCCCAGGAGATGCAGCTGATATCAAACAGATTTCCATTGGAGGCCACGGAGAGGATGATTTTTTAGCATGGAATATGACAAAGAATGGGGTGTTCTCAGTTTGTATGTCAATAAACCAAGCGGGGTCCGGACGGCCGGAGCCCTCTTCTGCTGTCTTTAGACACAGGGGTTTTATGGAATTATGGGAAACAAGTGCTCCTGGGAAAGCTAAGATCCATATGTGGCGCCTCATTCGAAATGGTTTAGCTGTTGGGTCTGAATTGTTTCGTCGTCGGATCAAACCGGGTGTTTTTTGTGCAGCATGTGGACGTGAGGAGACGGTGGTGCATCGTTTCTGGACATGCCAGCATTCAGTCTAGGCCTGGAAGGAGTTGTGCTTAGAATTGGGAGCTGCGGTGGAGACCCCGCTGTGCCAGATTACCTCCCAGAGTGCAGTGGCCTCTTGGCTTTTGGGCTGGTTCGCCGGGGCGGCCGAGGAGGAAAAGGAAGTCATGATCCAGGCTGTTTATAGTTTGTGGCTAGCGAGAAATTAAGCCAGAGAGGAGAAGAGAATGGCGCCACCACATGAAATAGCGAAGGAGGTGATGAGGCATATTAGGGAGTGGAGACTGGCGCATGAGAAGAGAAGATCGGCCCCCGAGCAGGTGGTGATGCAGAAATGGGAGCCACCAGAGGACGGGTGGACTAAGCTCAATGTCGACAGCGCGGTATCCGGGCATAATGATAAGGGGGGTGGCGACGCGGTCCTGAGAGATCATCACAAGGCTTACATAGTGGGAGCCTGCCAGCTCTACCCCCATATCAGCGATCCAGAGGCGGTGCAAGTCTTGGCGTGCAGGAAGGCAATCCAGATGGCATTGGAGAGACAGATACCGAGAGTGCATGTGGAGCTTGACAGCAAGGCGGTGGTGCAGATGATAAATCAAACTACTTGGAACCTGTCCGCCGTTGGACCGTGGATTCAGGAGATCAAGGAGATGCTTAACTCGTTTGCAGAGTACAAAGTGTCGTGGGTTCATTGTACTAGGAATAAGGCCGCACATAAGTTTGCTAGGGTAGGTGTAGGAGATGAAATAAGTAGGATGTTGGTGGACTCTCCGCCAGATTTTGTTCTTGATGTAATTTCAGACGAGATCCCGAACTTTGTTTAGTTAATAAAGCGACATGATTCCCCCTAAAAAAAGCACAATGTATATCAGCATCCGAACTCTAGCCGTTTGTCAACACCGTAAGTGGAGACCATTGTGGTCGTGGAAGTCGAACTCCCTGTACCAAACTTTTCCCATCCACTACCTACTTGTTCTAGATATAAGAATGAAATAACCGTGTTAAAAAATATTTTCTCATATTACTAGTTCACTCCCTGATATCCATTTTTATTTTTTAGATAAACAACATCAACTCATGAAGCCCGATTACAGGGTTTTTGTCGAGCCACTACCTATTTATATTAGAAAGAACAAAATAACCATCTCAAAAAACAAGGTTTTCCCTTTATAAAATAATAATTATATGTATTTCCATGGCCACTACCTACTTATATTACATAGAACAAAATAACTACAACGCCCAATAGCTGTTGAAATATTATGTCGGGTCCCACCGCCAAAACCGACCATGTGTCCTACCACTCAATAACCATGAACTAGCTATGGCGGGTCCCACTACTAGAAGCTACATGACAAAAAATGTAATCGTCACACATATGTAGTGTTCGATGACTAGTAAGTTTGTCATGCAATATACCAAGCCGTCACAGAAATTGGTAGCGAGGTGTGCTCACGGGCTGGGGCATTTCAGTGACATTTATCATCACCGATTTATGGTAATTGGTGATGCCACCTACGAGAGTGTCACACATTAGGCATTTAGGTGACGTTGTCCACCACAATCACGAGGATTTTCGTCATGGTATGTCAATTTTGTTGTAGTGACTCCTTGGCCAAAAGGCTCTTCTGCCGAAACTTCCAATGAATGGCAGCGAGAGTGGTTTTACATTACGGAGCCTCGCAACACCAAGTGGGTAGTTGCACCCATGTTTCGCCCTGGCCCATCATTACAACTTGCATCATGGGCCAACAAGGGGCTGGATTGGGGATCAGTTGATGAAGTGCGTACTCTACAAAGCCGCCTCCGAACCCTCTTCGAGAGGGACATCGATCTTGTCAACGTGATTCAAGTAATGCTGATTCGCCGAATCCTTCCATGGCAGCGTAGGCCTCTCCGTATGTGGGAGTTCAATCCAGAAGGACCACGAACCCTCCAACACTTCTTCAGCATTACGCATGAAGGGATGTGGCAATTGTTTTTCGAAAAACGAAAACATTGGCTGGACACTACTGAGGACACATGCCTCGACTGCAACCGTCTGGATACCCCGGTAAGCACTTGACTTCCAAACACCCCCCTCTTTTTTAAGTATGCTGTAATACATTACTAAGCAAACTATCTCCTTCCAGGGCTGGATAAAGAAAGCGGAGCTGATTAGGTGTCCGACCCCTCTTCTTGAGGGTTCAGCGGATCATGTATTAACAAAGATGCTAGCCCCGGCACCGTACCAGATGCTTGTGAAGGAGCGCAAAGCAGAGAGAACCATAGATGGCCCCCATACCGAAGGTGCGCCAGACATCGCGTCCAGAGGGATTAAGAGTCCATCATCCAAAGACAAAAATGACGAGGAATTCAACGTCTCTTACCCCCATGGGAAGAAAAGGGCCGCCTCTGAAGATTGGGAGGAAAAGGCTCCTAAGTGAGGCAAGATGCCTTCGTCGGGTGGCTCGGGCTTAGAGGATAATGTCATCGCTCAGTCCCATGACAAGGACAAGCCTCAGTCCAAATCGTAAGTGAAAAGGGTGTTTTAAACACATTCCGCCCCTTTCTTGTAATGTCTAGAATATATGTTTTTTTGCAGTTTGGCATGCTGTCTTCCTCAACGATCCTCTTCCTCGGGGGATTTTCTGCCGGAGATGATGGAAAGTGAGACGCCTCCACCAATCTCCTCGCCCAACAGGGCGGACAACTTCGAGGTGTCATCACGAAGGGTCTCTTCCGATCAAGCAGTGCGAGGATGATGAAGACACAACCCGAAGGTGATACTTCGGTGGCCTAGGGTCCGGGGACCAACAATAAAGGCCCCGAACATTTCGGTCTACAGCCGGATACGAATAAACGGATTCCTTTAAAGGGAGGCCTTACTCCTACGGCGGCCGCTGGAGACCCAGAGGCGCCGGATATATTGACGAACATGCTACGACAGGCATCCGTCTCGGAGGAACATCGTACCTTGATGGGCACGGTGGTCGAAAAGGTCCTGGCCGAGAAAAGTAGATTGAATGAGGCCTTCGTGGGCCTGCTAAGAGGCTTCGAGGTTTGTATCGTAATCTGTTCGATTGTGTTTTATTCAAGAATACGCTTGTGTATAGATAGTAGCCCCTGAGACTCTGATTGGCTTCCCGAGGGAGGCGATCAGAGGATCAAAAGATATGCCCAGGAAGTAATATGATTAATTGGAACACAGGCTGTGACCTCCTCGGAAACTGTCCAGACTGTAGAGATTGCGAATTTGCAACACAAGATTGATGAGGCAGATGCTGATAACACG
This sequence comes from Triticum dicoccoides, assembly GCF_002162155.2. Taxonomy (NCBI): domain Eukaryota; kingdom Viridiplantae; phylum Streptophyta; class Magnoliopsida; order Poales; family Poaceae; genus Triticum; species Triticum dicoccoides. The sequence goes on along the minus strand of NC_041392.1, from coordinate 306,867,512 downwards.
CTTATCAACAGGCGACTTGATGAGTCGCAAGGTATGTACTCGGAACAATCCTTACATATACGTATTTGTAATATAAGCATGACGCTAAAAGTTGCATACCGGAATGTGCATGGCTGCAGATGGTGCCGCCGCTGTTGAGAATCTTCGGGCAGAGCAGGCCCGATTTAGTAATGTGGCTGCCGAAAAGGCATCGGCCGAGTTAAAGGCCAAACAAGCTGCTCGACACCAAGATGAGGAGAAAATATCCTCAATGGCGCTCAAACTAAAAAAATGCTATGAGCTGCTGTGAATTCCTAGAGGAGGAGAATAAAGCCAAAGCGGCTGAGCTTGACAAGGCCTTGCGAGAGGCGAAAGAAGCGCGGTCCAAATCCAGTGCGACCCTTGAGGAGATCCAGCAAGCTGGGGAGATTGCGGCTGGTAAGCCATTTTTATTACAAACAAAGTTCAGCGATCCAAATTATGCTCAGCTTAACCAAGTGTGGAGTTCTCCAGACGTGTTTTTGGACCTGCCGAAGAGTTCATCCCATGCGGCATAGTTTTACCAAGCGCAAGAGGGATATGCAACGGAGAAGCTTTTCTAGTCACAGTTCGGCGCATCAATACACCCTCTGCCGCTGAATGAACAGATGTCTCAATGGGCCGAGCTTCACAGGATGTCCGGCGCTGCCATGAAGAATGTCATACTTCAGTTGTGGCCGACTGAGCCAATTCCGAATAGCTATTTCAGGTTGGTGCGGCAGCTTGCTGATGCGGTGCCACGTATCGATGCCGTGAAGTGGTCGTCGTGCATTGAATGTGCACGGATGGCCTTTGCCCGAGTCAAGACATACTGGGGGAAGATGAAGGCCGTCGATGTTGCAGCACAGGGTCCACCCAAGGGCAAGGACCATCACGCACCAGAGCATTACTTTGATGACGTCTTAGAGGCTGACCGCTTGATAGAGGGTCAATGTTTGAAAGGCATAATATTCCAGTGAACCTTTTACGAGTTGTAAAAGACAATTGTTATAATCAGTTTATATTTTGATTTTGCCTAAAGGCTTTTGTTCTTCCTGTGCAACCATTTGTATATGAATAGAAAGTTTTACATTCGTCGGCTTCAGCCCCCTCGTAGGAAGTATGGGGGTGTTTGGAAAAGCATTTGATCACTCTTGACCCAACGTCTTGGTCCATGAAGGAGGTGTCAATGCGGCGAACCAGGCAACCAGGCTATAGGGCGTTAACACTTTCACTTAGCCGTAGGAGTTTTATGGTGGGTCTACGACATAGCCCCTGGTATGTATGCGGCTTATTCATGCGATGTGTTTACATATTTGACTGGTAAGAGGTCCTTCGTGTAACACGGAGGGAATCACGAAAGATTCTGATAGGTCATCGAGTGATTGACCAGCTCTCGTCGCATCATGACAGTCGGTTTTTGGCTTTCTCTACTAAGGTGCTTAACCAGGTGAACCGGAAGTACAATCGTAGTAGTTCTCCCTTTACTACCCTAGCCGATAGAGAGGAACGTAGGATAGCAAGCACAGGAGCCGGGCAACACAACTATTGACCCAAGACATGATTCGGAGCTGATGCACATAAGGCCAAACTCGCGACGCCGAAGTACACTATAGAGTTGTTCGGACTTGTCGGCAACTCCGTTGTTCCCATACCAAGCCCCTGGCAAGTTATGCCGAGGTGTATCTTTGAGACAACCGTAGGGGCCAAACTCGGTCTTTTTAGAAAAGAATGGATTATTTTTACTCGCATCTGAGTGATGTGCCAATCGTGTATATAGATAACAAAGCCGCAACCCCGACTATTTGATATGCCAGGGGTCGAAGGCGGAGGGAAAATCCACTTTACAGGCTCGAAATAGAGAGTGCGGTCTACAAAAAGTTATTTTGGACCTCTTGTCGCACCTCTGCGGCGCCTGTCCTTGGTGAAGGGACTCCTTGACGGAAATAGCCCTTAAGTGAGTGTACGAACCCGAACTCTGATAGAGTCCGAGGCCATCCACTGAGCCACCTGTGGAGGGAAACAAGGAAGAAGAAAAAGAAGAAGAAAAAAATAACTAAAAAGGAAAATTATGGGAGTACTTTCAAGTCCGTCCGTGTTGTGCTTCCGCCGGTGCCCAGGGTATTTTACGTGCGTAGTTATGTATGCGCGGTACAGGTTTTCCAGGTATATGAGGCGGACGGTGGAAGCCGAACTACTAGTCTTGTATGGATTTTGAACGGTCATGTTGAATGGAGACCGGTGGCTTAATGGCCGACGAGGTATGTGGTGTAATGCCCCCGCTGTGTAGTTTGGCTGAGATAGCCGTAGTGTGATCCTCTGCATGGAGAGAACGCTCCATGCATTCCCCTGTTGGAGACGGTACCATGTGTACCATGTTCACTGTCTTTACTTCGGGGGGAAACTTCTTCTGATCCCCGGTGTTTGGTAGGCAAGTTTCATCGTCATCGCCGTCACCGGGAGGCTTCTTCCCCTTGTATTCGGCATTTAACTTGCCAGCCTGTTTGAAGACCCAACAGTTTCTGTTGGTGTGGTTAGCTGGCTTATTGGGGTGGCCATGAATCTGGCAGGGCCTATCCAACATATTATCCAAATTGGATAATCCGGCCCGGTTTGCCTTGAATGGCTTCTTCCGTTGACCGGGTTTGGGGTCGCTAAATCTGGCATTCGCCACTATGTCGTGTGCTCCCTCATTACTATTTCCATGTTTGTGCTTATTGTGTGGTGGTTTCCCGTTGCCGTCTCGAACTTCGGAAGTGCCTGGGTCGCGGGCACTGTTGCTTCTACGGGCGAGCCAGCTGTCTATTCCCGTGCAAAAGCGGGTCATCAGAGCGGTAAGGGCTGACATAGATTTGGGTTTTTCCTGACCAAGGTGGCGGCCGAGCCACTTCTCCCGGACACTGTGTTTAAAGGCCGCTAGGGCTTCCGCGTTCGAACAATCTACGATTTGGTTCTTTTTAACTAAGAACCTAGTCCAGAGCTTTCTGGCTAACTCTCCGGGTTGTTGGATGATGTCACTTAGGTCATCGGCGTCAGGTGGCCGTACATATGTACCTTGGAAGTTGTCACGGAAAGCGTCTTCTAGATCCTCCCAGCTGCCGATAGAGTTTTCAGGCAGACTGTTTAACTAGTAACTTGCTAGTCCTTTGAGTTTTAGTGGGAGGTATTTCATGGCATGAAGGTCGTCTCCGCGAGCCATGTGAATAAGGAGAAGAAAATCCTCGATCCATACCGCGGGATCGGTTTTTCCATCATACGATTCAATATTCACAGTTCTAAACCCCTTTGAGAATTCATGCTTCATTACTTCGTCAGTGAAGCAGAGTGGGTGTGTGGCGCCTCTATATTGGGCCATGTCGCGACGTAGCTCAGATGGAGTCCGTCTGCAGTTTTCCGCCTGGGCATAACTAGAATTGTCCCGTCCGAATAGGTAGCCGACGTCGCGTGTCGAGGCACGTCCTCTCGATCCGTAGATTGACCTGTTGTGTCGAATTCTACCGTCCAGGTTCTGCCAAGGATCGTATGTATGACCCCGAGCTGTTTGTCTCTGTTTTTTCTTTGGGGTGAGGCGGGATGCTGTTCGGTTTGAGCTGCCGCTTTATCCCGACTGCATAGTGGTCGGTTAGCCGCGTTGTCCTGACCGCGTGGTACAAGTGCCGACAAGTCCTCATCGAACTGAGTTAGCAATCTGCGCTTAGGGTAACCCTTAGTTGTGTGCTTGGGGCCGTATTCTTTGGCCACTAGGATGTCTATCCATCTATACTTGAGCAGGTCTTGGTCATCTTGAAGCTGCTGCTATTTTTTTTCAAGCTCCTTGTCGTGGCTAATAGCCGGCGTTTAAAGCGCTCCTGCTCAAGAGGTTCCTTAGGCATGATGAAATCCTCATCACCGAGGCTCTCGTCCTCGGAGAGCAGAAGATAATTACTATCCTCCGAGTCTTCGTGTATGGCCTGTTCATGTGGGCTATTGATACGTCTCCAACGTATCTAAATTTTTTATTGCTCCATGCTATATTATCTACTGTTTTGGACATTATTGGGCTTTATTATCCACTTTTATATTATTTTTGGGACTAACCTATTAACTAGAGGCCCAGCCCAGAATTGCTGTTTTTTGCCTGTTTTAGGGTTTCGAAGAAAAGGATTATCAAACGGAGTCCAAACGGAATTAAACCTTCGGAAACGTGATTTTCTCATCAGATAAGATCAAGGAGACTTGGACCCTCCGTCAAGAAAGCCACGAGGCGGTCACGAGTGTCAGGACCCCGACTCAATGCCACATCGATCTAGCATGTAACACCTCATATCACTTTGCGGCCTCACGCACGGTATTCCCACGGGTGTCGCCTTACCTTTGCCCGGGACCGTTTGCGCCTTTTGGCACACGTATATGACAGTGTCGCTAGCATCCATATGATAAGGAGCCCGGGCTGACATGGCTAGTCGTAAACCCAAAGCGGCACAGACTTACAGGGACAGGCATCCATGACCCAGCATCGAACGTGTCGGTCATCAGCGAGTGAATCCAGGCTGTAGCACTGGGCTAGCAGGACTCCGGTGAACCGGGCTGTAGCGGGCTAACAGGACTCCGGTATTCATCGCGTGACATTTCCCCGAAGGGACAGACACAGGAACGAAGAAGGACACATGCCGGCCAGCCTAAGTGTTCCGGAGCAGTAGCAAGCTACCATGGCTCGGTGAAACACTAGGAGACATTTCCCCGTAAGAGAGGCTACTAAAGATAAACAACTAGATGGTCAGATCCCACACATACCAAGCATTTCAATAGCATACACACAATATGCTCAATATGTGCAATACAACATGGCATCACAAAATGACTCTACGACTCAAGTATTTATTCAATAGGCTCCGAGGAGCGAGATATTACAAACAAGGGTCTCACGACCCAACATTCAGAGCACACAAGTCAAAGCACAAGCGGAAGCTATCATGTCTGGGTACAGACATCTATAAATGAAAAAGGCTGAGAAGCCTGACTATCTATCAGATCCTGCCGAGGCACAAGATCGTAGCTGAGGTAACAAGCTAAACGTCGAAGTCCACGCGAAACTACTAGTGAGACCGAAGTCTCTCTGCAAAAACATAAAATAGGCAAACGTGAGTACAAATGTACCCAGCAAGACTTACATCAGAACTAACTACATATGCATCATTATCAACAAAGGGATGGTGGGGTTTAACTGCAGCAAGCCAGCTTTGACTCGGTGGCTATCCTGAACTACGACTGCAAGTAACTCTTTTGAGGTGGAGCACACGAGTCCACATATTCACCATATCGATACACCACTATGGATCCGCTCCCGTCTCCCTACGAGAACGCCATCCATAGCACTCACGCTTATCTTGCGTATTTTAGAGTATCCACTTTCACTTGTCTATGAACTGATATAAGCAACCCAGAAGTCCTTTACCGCGGACACGGCTATTCGAATAGATGATGTTAACCCTGCAGGGGTGTACTTCTTCATACATGTTTCCACCACTTAGCGTCTGCACACGACATGTGCTCGGCAGACTTCAAGCGAAAGCCGACGTGGGTGTAGACCACGACCTACCTAAACACTCAAGTCTCTAGTCCAGGTTTATCGCCTATTCGGGTTCCATCCATGAGGAGATCCGGCCGGAGTTTCGCTCACAGCCCCAAACGATGTGAACAGGGTTCCGTGACACCAAACGGGCGCCCGGTTTACCCGGCCACGTGCCTACCGCATCACAGCCCACCCCTACGGTCAGCGCTGTCCACGGCCTCCAGCAAGCTACAAACACCAGAAACTACTTGCAACTCCTGGACAGAGGACTAGGGTGAATAAGAAGTCGAGCGGGGTCATATTTCAGGGCCCAATGTATGGTAGTAGCTGAATCATGGATCACAAACACAGAACTCAGTTCCTGAGGACGGCTGCAATGAGACAACCCACCATGTACTCCTACATGGCCTCTCACCGCTACCTTTACCAAATCGTGTTCACACACTTAGCTCACACACAGTAGGATATGTTCACACACCTCTGATTCATCCCCGATGAATCATACCTGACTCAACTCTAAGCAGTAGCAGGCATGACAAACAAACATGAATGAGTAGGCACAACAGGGCTCAAACAACTCCTACTCATGCTAGTGGGTTTCATCTATTTACTGTGGCAATGATAGGTCATGCAAAGGATAAAGGGTTCAGCTACCGCAGCAAGTATCAAATATGTCGTTGTTGTCCTAATGCAGTAAAAGAGAGCAGGAGCGAGAGAGTGGGATCTTATCGGAATGAACAAGGGGGTTTTGCTTGCCTGGCACTTCTGAAGATAACATTGAGTCTTCATCAGTGTCAACGATCACATCATCGGTATCACGTCTATCGAGAGGGGACAATACCGGCAACACAGAAGGAAACACAATCAATGCAATGCACAATATGATGCATGATCATGACATGGCAATATGAATGTGTTTTGGGCTAATGCAACTAGCAACAGATTAAATGAAGTTGGTTTGAATATAAAATTCAAATTCAAACTCCATATGTGATTATTTAAATGCCCTTTATTTGATTTGTGCTAAACAGCAGCTATAAGTTGTTCTAACATGCATGAAAATGGTACAGATGGATTCCTTGAATTTTTCTGATAATTTTTCATATATAATTTATTTAATTTGGAGTTACGGTTGAATTTCTATGATTTTTAGAAGTTTTGGTTATTTTCTGGAATTTCCTGATTATTTTTAAATCCAGAAAATCATTTAATGCGTCAGCATGACATCACCTTGACGTCAGCAGGTCAACAGGGCGCCTCCAGGTCAAACCTGACGTGTGGGGGCCACACGTCAGTGACACAGGGTTGTTTAACCCACTGACAGGTGGGGCCGGGTCAAAGGCCACGTCAGCGAGGTCAACGCCGACGCGTGGGGCCACTGCAATTAGATTAAACTTAATCTACTTTAGGTTAGCCGGTTAGTTAGGCCGTGGGGCCCGGCTGTCAGTGGCTCTGGGGGTTAGTTAGTGGGGTCATTAGCGCTAATGACGACGCCACGTCAGATACGCCGGCGATGAGTCGCCGGTGACCACAGAACACGGCGGGGCACGCCGGACTTGCGCTAGAGGCGTTAGTTTGGCGCGCTGAGGGCACCAGGGGATGGCCCTTGCTCCCGCGCATCCAGAGGACCGAGTGGGAGGTCGTGGGATCGACGGAGCTCGTCGGAACGGAGCTCGCGGCGGCGCCGGAGTTCGGACCTCGGCGAAACCGGCGTTGTGGAGCACGGGCGAGTGAGGTAAGGCACTGCGCAGCCTCCTGGAGTCACCACGAGCTTGGTGAGATGCACGGGCGCGACCCGTTCGAGCTCAGGCCACGGCGGCGACACGGTCAACGGCGACCGGAGTTCGGCCGCGACGGGGCTATGGCCTAGAGCTCGCAAACGCGAGGGGAGAGAGAGGGGTTCTGCACGGAGGCTCACCGCGGAGCTGTAGGGGGGGTCAGTGGGCTCGGGGGCGCGCCGGAGTGGCCGAATTCGACGGAGACGGCACCGGGGCCGAAGCTCGGAGATGATGACGATGGCGGCTGCTCGGGGCCCTTCCGGTCACGTGGCTCAGTGAGGGGGTTGGCGATGAGGTGCAGGAGCTCGGGAGCACGTCGGAGAGGGGAGGGGGTGGCCGTGGTCATGGCTACGGCGAGCGGCGCTCCCAGGTGCGTTCGGGGATCACAGGAAGAGAGGGAAAGAGAGAGCCAGGGGAGGGGGAGCGGTCCAGAGGGAGTGAGAAGGGCCAGGGGCTGCGTGGCGTTGCGGACGGAGTCCAGGGCGACGAGAGGAAGCAGGAGGTGGCCGAGGCAGCGTCGGCGCTCGCCACCGAGCTGCTTCGGTGCGAGGGGAGGAAGAAGACAAGGGGGAGGAGGCGGGCTGGGCCTGCGCAGGTGGGCTGCATAGTGTTGGGCTGTGGGTGGCTGCTAGGTAAGGTCCAGGTAATTTCTGTGTTATATTTTTCTGTTCTGTTTTGTTTTTATTTAATTCTTTTGCCACTGTTTTGAATTTAAAAATAATTCAAACAATGCCAAAAACTCCACTGAATATTTTATATTGCTAGATGGACTTTTCCAAAAGCTTATAAAATATTTCAGGGATATTTGAAATTATATTCTAATTATATGAATATAATTCAAATTCAAATAGCTAATGATTTAAATTCAAAGTCCCAAAAATAAATCCTTAAAAATGTTCAATATTTTGGTTGGGACCAGAACCCTTACCAAAAATTATCAAACATTTAAGAGGAGCATTTTGGAGCAATGAATGAGATTTCTAGGGTTTTTGCCCCTCTTTTATTTAGGGTTTTGAGGCTTCCAATATTCCTCAATTCAAATTTCATTTGAATTTAAACATGATGCAGCAACCAAGCTAGTCCAAGGCCAGGGTAAAGCTAGGGATGTGACAACGAGGGTGGAGGGAGCCTCCCTAGGGCGCGCCCCCTGCCTCGTGTGCCCCTGGAAGCTCCACCGACGTACTTCTTCCTCCTATATATATCCACATACCCCCAAACGATCAGATACGGAGCCAAAAACCTAAGTCCACCGCTGCAACTTTCTATACCCACGAGATCCCATCTTGGGGCCTGTTCCGGAGCTCCGCCGGAGGGGGCATCGATCATGGAGGGCTTCTACATCATCATCCAAGCCCCTCCGATGAAGTGTGAGTAGTTTACTTCAGACCTACGGGTCCATAGTTAGTAGCTAGATGGCTTCTTCTCTCTTTTTGGATCTCAAAACAATGTTCTCCCCCTCTCTCATGGAGATCTATTCGATGTAATCTTCTTTTTGCGATGTGTTTGTTGAGACCGATGAATTGTGGGTTTATGATCAAGTCTATCTATGAATAATATTTGAATCTTCTCTGAATTCTATAATGTATGATTGGTTATCTTTGCAAGTCTCTTCGAATTATCAGTTTAGATTGGCCTACTAGATTGGTTGTTCTTGCCATGGGAGAAGTGCTTAGCTTTGGGTTCGATCTTGTGGTGTCCTTCCCCAGTGACAGAAGGGGCAGGAAGGCACGTATTGTATCGTTGCCATCGAGGATAACAAGATGGGTTTTTTTATCATATTGCATGAAACTATCCCTCTACATCATGTCATGTTGCTTAAGGCGTTACTCTATTTTTAACTTAATACTCTAGATGCATGCTGGATAGCAGTCAATGAGTGGAGTAATAGCAGTAGATGCTGGAAGGAGTCGGTCTACTTGTCTCGGACGTGATGCCTATATACATGATCATACCTAGATATTCTCATAACTATGCTCAATTCTATCAATTGCTCAACAATAATTTGTTCACCCACCGTAGAATACTTATGCTCTTGAGAGAAGCCACTAGTGAAACCTATGGCCCCCGGGTCTCTTTCTCATCATATCAATCTCCATCACTTTATTATTGCTTTGCTTTTTTACTTTTTACTTTGCATCTCTATACCCAAAATACCAAAAATATTATTTATCATCTCTATCAGATCTCACTTTCGTAAGTGACCATGAAGGGATTGACAACCCCTAAGCGTGTTGGTTGCGTTGAGCTATTGTTTTGTGTAGGCACAAGGGACTCGTGTGTAGCCTCCTACTGGATTGATACCTTGGTTCTCAAAAGCTGAGGGAAATACTTATGCTACTTTGCTGCATCATCCTCTCCTCTTCGGGGAAATCCAACGCAGTGCTCAAGAGGTAGCAAGAAGAATTTCTGGCGCCGTTGCCGGGGAGTCTGCGCAAAAGTCAACATACCAAGTACCCATCACAATACCTATCTCCCGCATTACATTATTTGCCATTTGCCTCTCGTTTTCCTCTCCCCCAATTCACCCTTGCCGTTTTATTCGCTCTCTCTCTCTATCCTCCCTCTCCCTCTCTATTTGCCTCTTTTTGCCCGTTTGCATTTTGTTTGCTTGTGTGTTAGTTTGTTTGCTTGTCGTCATGGCTAGTCTCATATCTTCTCCATTGTCTCCCGAGAATGAAGTTCTAAATTTTAAACAAAGGGAGGGAGAAAATCTAAAAGATGCTTGGTATAGAATTTGCAATGCTCAAAATAGATCTACCAGGAAGCAATCTACTTCAGTTCTTCTCTGCAATTTTTATGTAGGTGCTAGTCCTTGGTATAGATATATCCTTGATACCATTACCGGAGGGAATTTCTTGGGTAGCCATACTTTTGATTCTTATAATGCTATGTTAGATTTATTTGGCTCACCACCTCTTTTGGTTAATGGAACTATGTTAACTTTGGAGCATATTATGCCAAGACTTGAAATTATTGAAAATAAAGTTGCTACTATTGAATTAATTGAAAATCTAGATAAAAAGATCCACAATCAAATTACCCAATATGGATCTAAGGTAGGAATGACTTTGAAAAATATTAAGGAAAAGGAACCCATAGTTAATGAGAAAATAAACTTAGATTCTACTAGAATCGATAAACTTGAGGGTATCATTACGAACTTGGGAACCACTTTTTCTTCCGCAAAGAATACTCCAAGTCCTCCTACTAAAATTGCCAAGCTTATGTATATTCCTAAAAATAAGGGTGAATCATCTAGTAAGGAAGCTGCGGATCTTAAATCTATAAGTATTCATACCAATCTTTTTGCTATCATGAAGGAGCCAATTGCTACAAATGAATTTTCTGATCTTGTTCCTAAGAGTTTGATAATCACTAGAAAGAAAGAAATTACTAAGGGATATATATGCCTCATTGAAGAATTGCCTACCAAAGATGGCAATACCTAGATCTATTTTTGCTTGTTATGCCTAGCTAGGGGCGTTAAACGATAGCGCTTGTTGGGAGGCAACCCAATTTTATTTTTATTCCTTGCCTTTTGCTCCTGTTTAGTAATAAATAAATTATTTAGCCTTTGTTTTGGTTGTGTTTTTTGTGTTTAATTAGTGTTTGTGCCAAGTAGAACCGTTGGGAAGACTTGGGGAAAGTCTTGTTGAACTTGCTGTAAAAAACAGAAACTTTAGCGCTCACGAGAACTGCTGTCATTTTCATTTGAAGAGTTCTATTTAGTTAATTCTTTTTGAAGATGATTAATAGATAAATTCCTCACGTACAGCAATTTATTTTAGAATTTTTGGGGTTCCAGATCTTGCGCTAGCTACAGATTACTACAGACTGTTCTGTTTTTGACAGATTCTGTTTTTCGTGTGTTGTTTGCTTATTTTGATGAATCTATGGCTAGTAAAATAGTTTATAATCCATAGAGAAGTTGGAATACAGTAGGTTTAACACCAATATAAATAAATAATGAGTTCATTACAGTACCTTGAAGTGGTCTTTTGTTTTCTTTCGCTAACGGAGCTCACGAGATTTTCTACTTTAAGTTTTGTGTTGTGAAGTTTTCAAGTTTTGGGTAAAGATTTGATGGATTATGGAACAAGGAGTGGCAAGAGCCTAAGCTTGGGGATTCCCATGGCACCCCCAAGATAATCTAAGGACACCTAAAAGCCAAAGCTTGGGGATGCCCCAGAAGCATCCCCTCTTTCGTCTACTTCTATCGGTAACTTTACTTGGAGCTATATTTTTATTCACCACATGATATGTGTTTTGCTTGGAGCGTCTTTTATGGTTTGAGTCTTTGTTTATTAGTTTACCACAATCATCCTTGCTGTACACACCTTTTGAGAGAGCCATACATAATTTGGAATTTGATAGAATACTCTATGTGCTTCACTTATATCTTTTGAGTTATATAATTTTGCTCTAGTGCTTCACTTATATATTTTAGAGCACGGTGGTGGATTTGTTTTATAGAAACTATTGATCTCTCATGATTCACTTAGATTATTTTGAGAGTCTTAATAGCATGGTAATTTGCTTAATAATAATATGCTTGGTTTTCAACATTTGTAAAACTTTCTTTTGAGTGCGTTGAATACTAAGAAAAAATTGATGCTTGATCATTGTTTTGAGATATGAGGATGGTGATATTAGAGTCATGCTAGTTGAGTAGTTGTGAATTTGAGAAATGCTTGTGTTAATGTTTGTGATTCCCGTAGCATGCACATATGGTGAACCGTTATGTGATGAAGTCGGATCATGATTTATTTATTGATTGTCTTCCTTATGAGTGGCGGTTGGGGACGAGCGATGGTCTTTTCCTACCAATCTATCCCCCTAGGAGCATGCGTGTAATACTTTGCTTTGATAACTTCTAGATTTTTGCAATAAGTATATGAGTTCTTTATGACTAATGTTGAGTCCATGGATTATACGCACTTTCCTTCCTTCCACCATTGCTAGCCTCTCTAATACCGCGCACTTTTTGCCGGTATCATACACCCACCAAATACCTTCCTCAAAACAGCCACCATACCTACCTATCATGGCATTTCCATAGCCATTCCGAGATATATTGCCATGCCACTTTCCACTGTTCCGTTCATTATGACACGCTCCATCATTGTCATATTGCTAGCATGATCATGTAGTTGACATCGTATTTGTGGCAAAGCCACCGTTCATAATTCTTTCATACATGTCACTCTTGATTCATTGCATATCCCGGTACACCGTCGGAGGCATTCATATAGAGTCATATTTTGTTGTAAGTATTGAGTTGTAATTGTTGAGTTGTAAGAAAAATAAAAAGTGTGATGATCATCATTTTTAGAGCATTGCCCCAAGTGAGGAAAGGATGATGGAGACTATGATTCCCCCACAAGTCGGGATGAGACTCCGGACGAAAAAAAAGAGGCCATACAAAAAAAGAGAAGGCCAAAACAAAAAAAATGATGAGAGAAAAAGAGAGAAGGGACAATGTTACTATCCTTTTACCACACTTGTGCTTCAAAGTAGCACCATGATCTTCATGATAGAGAGTCTCTCATTCTGTCACTTTCATATACTAGTGGGAATTTTTCATTATAGAACTTGGCTTGTATATTCCAATGATGGGCTTCCTCAAAATGCCCTAGGTGTTCATGAGAAAGCGAGTTGGATGCACACCCACTTAGTTTCTTTTGTTGAGCTTTCATATACTTATAGCTCTAGTGCATCCGTTACATGGCAATCCCTACTCACTCACATTGATATCTATTGATGGGCATCTCCATAGCCCGTTGAAATGCCCAGTTGATGTGAGACTATCTTCTCCCTTTTTGCCTTCTCCACAACCACCTTTCTATTCCACATATAGTGCTCTATCCATGGCTCACGCTCATGTATTGCGTGAAGATCGAAAAAGTTTTGAAAATGTGAAATGTATGAAACAATTGCTTGGCTTGTCATCGGGGTTGTGCATGATTTAAATACTTTGTGTGGTGAAGATAGAGCATAGCGAGACTATATGATTTTGTAGGGATAGCTTTCTTTGGCCATGTTATTTTGAGAAGACATAATTGCTTTGTTAGTATGCTTGAAGTATTATTATTTTTATGTCAACATGCACTTTTGTCTTGAATCTTTTGAATCTGAATATTCATACCACAATTAAGAAGATTTATATTGAAATTATGCCAAGTAGCACTCCGCATCAAAAATTCTGTTTTTATCATTTACCTACTCGAGGACGAGTAGGAATTAAGCTTGCGGATGCTTGATACGTCTCCAACCTATCTATAATTTTTGATTGCTCCATGCTATATTATCTACTGTTTTGGACATTATTGGGCTTTATTATCCACTTTTACATTATTTTTGGGACTAACCTATTAACCGAAGGCCCAGCCCAGAATTGCTGTTTTTTTGCCTATTTTAGGGTTTCGAAGAAAAGGAATATCAAACGGAGTCCAAACGGAATTAAACCTTCGGAAACGTGATTTTCTCATCAGATAAGATCAAGGAGACTTGGACCCTCCGTCAAGAAATTCACGAGGCGGTCACGAGGGTGGAGGGCGCCCCCCCTAGGGGCCCCTCGAAGCTCCACCGACGTACTTCTTCCTCCTATATATATATCCACGTACCCCCAAACAATCAGATACGGAGCCAAAAACCTAATTCCACCGACGCAACTTTCTGTATCCACGAGATCCCATCTTGGGGCCTGTTCCGGAGCTCCGCCGGAGGGGGCATCGATCATAGAGGGCTTCTACATTATCATCCAAGCCCCTCCGATGAAGTGTGAGTAGTTTACTTCAGACCTACGGGTCCATAGTTAGTAGCTAGATGTGTTCTTCTCTCGTTTTGGATCTCAATACAATGTTCCCCCCCTCTCTCGTGGAGATCTCTTCTTCTTGCGGTGTGTTTGTTGAGACCGATGAATTGTGGGTTTATGATCAAGTCTATCTATGAATAATATTTGAATCTTCTCTGAATTCTTTTATGTATGATTGGTTATCTTTGCAAGTCTCTTCGAATTATCATTTTAGTTTGGCCTACTAGATTGGTTGTTCTTGCCATGGGAGAAGTGCTTAGTTGTGGGTTCGATCTTGCGGTGTCCTTTCCCAGTGACAGAAGGGGCTGCAAGGCACGTATTGTATCGTTGGAATCGAGGATAACAAGATGGGGTTTTTATCATATTGCATGAAACTATCCCTCTACATCATGTCATCTTGCTTAAGGCGTTACTCTGTTTTTAACTTAATACTCTAGATGCATGCTGGATAGCGGTCGATGAGTGGAGTAATAGTAGTAGATGCATGCAGGAGTCGGTCTACTTGTCTCGGCCGTGATGCCTATATACATGATCATACCTAGATATTCTCATAACTATGCTCAATTCTGTCAATTGCTCAACAGTAATTTGTTCACCCACCGTAGAATACTTATGCTCTTGAGAGAAGCCATTAGTGAAACCTATGGTCCCCGGGTCTCTTTCTCATCATATCAATCTCCATCACTTTGTTATTGCTTTGCTTTTTTACTTTGCCTTTTACTTTTTACTTTGCATCTCTATACCCAAAATACCAAAAATATTATTTATCATCTCTATCAGATCTCACTTTCGTAAGTGATCGTGAAGGGATTGACAACCCCTAAGCGCGTTGGTTGCATTGAGCTATTGTTTTGTGTAGGTACGAGGGACTCGTGTGTAGCCTCCTACTGGATTGATACCTTGGTTCTCAAAAACTGAGGGAAATACTTACGCTACTTTGCTGCATCATCCTCTCCTCTTTGGGGAAATCCAACACAGTGCTCAAGAGGTAGCATCTATCATGTCCGTCCTCCAGTTCATCATGTTCGGATGTTGCCCCAGCAGGGGCTTCATTGTCTTCGGCATAGTCCGGTGTGTTGTTTTCTCCGGTGACGGTATTACTATCTTTTGCACGACATGACTTAGAGCGGTGCTGCTGACACCGGCATCTGGGATGTGTCTCAGGAGGTTTATCCTCAACTGGATCTTCTTTGTCATTGTCGTTAGTTTCTTTAGGTGTATCCACCATGTATACGTCGTATGAAGAAGTGACTGTCCCGCGTCTAGTGAGTGGCGGGTTTTGACCCTACTCTTTTTCGACACCGTCGTCTGTACAGTCGAAGTCTTTGGAGCCGTAATCGAGAATGTTGGTTGAGTCCTCGATAGTGGCTATGGAGTGGGTGGCGGGTGGGAAGCAAGATTCTCCATCATCAGCCCCTAGTTCCAACCGAACATAGTTCGGCTGTGAGTCCCCCGCCAAGGACAAGTTCTTTAACGAGTTTAGCATGTCGCCCAAAGGCGAGTGCTGGAAGATGTCTGCGGCGCTGAAGATCAATAAACGATCAAGTTCGGCATTCGCGGGCTCACATGATTCGGAACTTACGGCCGGAAATGAGTCCAGAGTTCCGGTTGCACAGGTATTGTGTGAGATCAAGTCTATGTGCGGCTCCAACGCCGTGGAATCTGTGGCCTCCGTGGTTGGGTCGATCCTCCTGTCCTTGGATGGCGTAGTCTACTCTGGATCTAAGGTCAGAGCTATTATGGGAGCTGTCTCTTGGATGCGGTCTGATGACAGATTTAGGTCATGTCCCTCGGGGTGACCAGGAGTGGTAGCTGTGGTCTCGAATCCGGCGAAGATCAAGTCTCCACGGATGTCCACAACGTAGTTCAAGCTCCCAAATCTGACCTGATAGCTGGGGGCGTAGCTTTTGATCTGCTCCAGATGGCCAAGCGAGTTGGCCCGCACAGCGAAGCCGCCGAACATGAAGATCTGTCCAGGGAGGAAGACTCCCCCTTGGGCAGCATCATTGTAGATGGTTGAAGGGGGCATCGAACCTCTTAATTACAGCACAGTGGAACTCCTAATGAAAGCACCAATGTCGATGTCAAAACCGGCGGATCTCGGGTAGGGGGTCCCGAACTGTGCGTCTAAGGTCGATGGTAACAGGAGACAGGGGACACAATGTTTTACCCAGGTTCGGGCCCTCTCTATGGAGGTAATACCCTACGTCTTGCTTGATTCATCTTGATGAATATGAGTATTACAAGAGTTGATCTACCTCGAGATCGTAATGGCTAAACCCTAGAGGTCTAGCTTGTATGGCTATGATAATATAACCTCCGGACTAAGTCCTCCGGTTTATATAGACACCAGGAAGATCTAGGGTTAAAAAAGTTTGGTTACAAAGAAAAGAATCTACATATTCACTCGCTAAGCTTGCCTTCCAAGCCAAGGAGAGTCCCATCCGGACACGGCTGTAGTCTTCGGTCTTCGTATCTTCACAGCCCATCAGTCCGGCCCATGGCTAACAGGTCGGACGCCCGAGGACCCCTTAGTCTAGGACTCCCTCAGCGGCTGTGGTGAGGAGAAAGCGAGGGAGACGGAGAAGGCGGGTGGCAGGGGGTCAGGTCAGAGTATGATGGCATGGATGCCTTCGCCTCCGACCGTCGACCTACCGCCTCATCTTTCCGCTCTTCCCCGCCCTCCCCGGCACCATCATCACCAGCCTCTTCGGCTGATAGCCGGGGAGGGATGCTCTCTTGGTGCCTTCTCCTCACCTCCAGCAGTATTCCGGCTAAGCTTTGGTGGATGACTCCACCGGCGCTCAAGCCAGGTCTTCTTGTTGGCTCTGGAGGTGGCCGCCAGAAGGCGCCGTCCCATCCCCTGAGCTCTTGCTTGACGGTCTTATCAGGTCGTGCTTGACGGGCCCTGATGGGACAGGGGTGGGCTCCTGCTTGGGTGCTCTTTTTCTCGTCTTTTTATCCTTCCTCCATAGTGCCTGAAGGAGGGAAAATGAAAAGAGGGGATCACGTGGCACTTATCTTTTTTCAGTCTTAAATCAGCCGACACTTGCCAAATTTTAATTCAAATAATGTAATACTTTCATCCATGTTTGTGTTCTGTAATGCTTGTACTTGTATTCGCATGTCAATGAAAGAAATAAACCTTGACGAGAACTCGTGCATGTATATGTCCATGCAGAGTTGGAGTGCCTCTTTACTATAATGAAATGAGTTTTCCTCGGCAGGATATCCTACCGGCACCCTTTTTGTCTGCCGGAGAACCTCGCCTACTGGGGAACAGACTGAGGCGCCAGCCCCCCGCCTACTCCCTTTTCTCCAAGGGCCACTGCGACCATCCAGGCCGAAGCAGCGTTCGAGCCAAGGATGGGAGCACCCTAGTTTCAAAAGAGAGGCGAGGTTTATCTATGCACAAGTTATAGCTTACAGAACACTAATGGACAAGAGGTGAACTTATCCATTTGGCTTGCCGAGGATCACTATGCCGTGCAATCTTCTCGTCCCTTGTCGGAGTCAAGTTCACGGCAGGAACCTGCAACTCCATGTAGATGAGAATGAATGCAGGATGAAGTCCTATCTATATGCATATGCAAATGCTCATGAAATGCTTATGCAGTGATCTGGGTGTGCTCGTGCATGCATGCGATATCGACCGCCCCCCCACAACGCTTCCTTATTTTATCTTGCACGGGGTCATTACCCCGGCTTTGTACAAGGGGTTACATGCAACTGAGGCAAGGCATGTACAAAAGGGCGGCTGCTGGGCGGTGCCCGGAAGCCTCGTGCCTTACGGGTAGTACTTATGGAGATGCTCAATGTTCCATGAGTTTTGCAACTGTGTGCCATCTCCGGTCTCCAGACGTATTGCGCCAGGTCTGGTGAGTCGTACCACCTGGTAAAGGCCTTCCCACTTCGATGATAGCTTGTTTGTACCCTTGCCGAACTGAACGCGCCTAAGGACAGGTCACCTTCCTCAAAACATCAAGCGTGAACCCTGCGGCTATGATAGCGACACAGGGCTTGCTGGTAGCGTGCAACACACATAGTAGCCTAGAGACGGTTCTCCTTGAGTAGAACAACGTCGTCACGCCAGTGCTGATCTTGCGCTACTTCATCGTAGGCAAGCACTTGAGGGGACCCATAAATGAGTTCCACGGGGATAACTTCTTCTGCCCCGTAGACCAAGGAGAAGGGAGTCTGCCCGATAGCTTGGTTAGGTGTCGTTCTGAGGGACCAAAGAACTACCGGTAGCTCCTTGATCCACAGCCTGCCATGCTTCTGTAACGTATCAAAAGTTCTTGTATTGAGTCCACGAAGCACTTCAGCGTTCTCCCTCTCAGCTTGTCCATTGCTCTGGGGGTGTACCACAGAAGCGAATGAGATTTTGCATCCAAGGGTGTGAACATAATGCAAGACAGCGTGGCTCGTGAACTGGGTGCTGTTGTTAGTGATGATCCTTGCCGGAACTCCGAAATGACACACCAATTCTTTCAAGAATTTGATAGCTGAGTGAGCAGTCACCTTTTTGATGGCAGTCACTTCGGGCCACCTTTTAAACTTGTCGATGGCAACAAACAAGAATTCAAAGCCCCCGATTGCTTGGGGGAAGGGCCGAGGATATCGAGCCCTGAGACCAAAAATGGCCATGATAGAGGGATTGTCTGAAGGGCTTGGGCAGGCAGGTGTATTCTCCTTGAATGGAACTGACAGGCTTCACATTTCTTGATGAGCTCAATTGCATCTTGGAGGGTTGTGGGCCAATAGAATCCTTGCCGGAATGCTTTCCCAACTAATGCCCTTGATCCAATGTGTGAGCCACACATTCCTCTGTGAATCTGAGCCAGCAGTTCCTTTCCCATCCTTGTCGGATGTGGGGTTCCAGCAAACCCTTGAGGTTCGAACATTGGGGTGCGCGCGAAGTCTTTTCCTCCCACCGATCTACGCCCTAGCTCGCTAAGATCCCGCGGACGAACTCGATGAACTCACAACACAGAAAGACATAAGATTTATACTGGTTTGGGCCACCGTTGTGGTGTAACACCCTACTCCAGTGTGGTGTTGGTGGATTACCTCCAGGGATTGATGGTGAACAATACAAGGGGAAGAACAGCCTCCTGAGGTTGAGGTGTTCTTGTGCTTGGCTAACTTGTGTGGTTCTGGATGGTCTAAAAATGGTCCGTCCCTGCCTATGGTGGCAGCTAGTCCTATTTATAGAGGCCCTGGTCCTCTTCCCAAATATTGAGCAGGAAGGGAGCCAACAACGGCAGGCAAATTTGAAGGGGGGCAGCTAGTACAAGATATCCTGACAAAGGCGGTCTTCGCCTGCGAAAGGCTCTGGTGGTGACGCCGTCTTGGGCTCCACGATGACCTCCGTATTGCCATCCTTTTGGTCCTAGTCTTGTTGCACTGATATAGCGACCTTTGCCTGATGCCTCGGTACTCCTTGCCTGTGCGGGCCTCCTTAGTACCAAAGAGGAAACAAGGACGCTGCGCGCGCTGGCGCCCGCCTGGTGTCGATGGTAATGGCTCACGTCACGAGAGCCTCATGAGGTTTGCCTCGCCTTGATATCTCCGCTCCTCGTGAGCCTGCCCGACTAGGCCACTCCAGAGGAGGTCTTGTGTCGTCCGCCATGCGAGGCTTGGCCCCTCGCGAGGGTCATGGATGCCTTGTTGATGAAGATGGGTCGTACGGCCTGCTAGCTTAGCCACACAGCGGGCCGCAGGCAGGCAAGTCTGGGGACCCCCGTTCCCAGAACGCCGACAGTAGCCTCCGGGCCCAAGGTGCACTCGGGCATGGCTTCGTGGTGAAGCCAAGGGTCAAGTATGGAGCACAGCGGGCCCCCAAAAGCCTGCGGTCTCGGTTGACGCATGGTGGTTGATTGGACATGGGCGTCTCCGCTTCCCCATGCTGCCTCGGCAACTGCATGACTTGACAAGACCCTGCGATCGTGAGAGGTGCCGGTTGGCCTTCTCTTGCTATAAATGGGGAGGAGTGAAAGTGTGTTATATCGACTAGCGGGGGGTGAATAGGCGATTTTTATGAAAGTCTTCAAAACGTGGAAGCTTCTAAGACAAACGATAGAAATAAACCTATTACCATGCAGCAGAAGGTAGACTACACTAGGCAAACCATAGTCAAGTATTCAATGAAGTGAAAGCACAATGACTAATAGCAGCTAGGTAGTAAGGATCAGGTAGGAAGATATTATGAAGACAATCGGAACAAGCAGTCACTCAGTGAAGACAGAAGATAGTGCAATCATACAATGACTTCAAAAGGACCAACAGTAAGTAAAGGGAAGGGAAGGATGAAACCAGTGACTTGTTGAAGACAATGATTTGTTGGACCAGTTCTAGTTGCTGTGACAACTGTACGTCTAGTTAGGCCGGCTAGGTATTTAAACCTGAGGACACACAGTCCCGGACACCCAGTCCTGAACACGCAGCTCAGGAGACCCAGTCCTCACCGTATTCCCCTTGAGTTAAGGTCACACAGACCTCTCCCAATCACTCTAGTAAGTCTTCAAGGTAGACTCCCAAACCTTCACAGACTTCGTTCACCGGCGATCCATAATGACTCTTGGATGCTCAGAACGTGACGCCTAACTGGCTGGAGGATTCACAGTCCTCAAGTGTAATAAGTCTTCAGATCACACAGACAAGAAGACTTAAGTGATGCCTAACACTCTTTGGCTCTGGGTGGTTAGGGCTTTATCCTCGCAAGGAATTCTCTCTCAAAGGCTTCGAGGTGGGTTGCTCTCAAACGACAAAAGCCGTACTCTAAGTCCGAGCAGCCAACAGTTTATGGTTGTAGGGGGTGGGCTATTTATAGCCACTAGGCAACCCGACCTGATTTGTCCGAAATGACCCTGAGTCACTAAGGAACTGACACGTGTTCCAACGGTCAGATTTTAAACACACACGACAACTTTACATGGGCTACAAGCAAAGCTGACTTGTATGACTCTGGACAAGATTTGCTCTCATAGTCTTCACTCGAAGACATAGGTTTTGGTTAAGCATCACTTCAGTCATTCTGACTGGTTCTCTTGGACCCCACTTAACAGTACGGTGGTTCCTATGACTCAATAAAGAGGAAAAAGAACTGCGAAAGATCTGAGTCTTCGAGCTCCATAGGCTTCATGCGATGTCTTCTCTTGTCATAGTTTTCAATGTGAATATCTTCACATACCACCTTTAACATCAATGTCTTCATACATTTTTAGGGGTCATCTCTGGTAGGAAAACCGAATCAATGAGGGACTTCTACCTGTGTTATCCTGCAATTCTCACAAACACATTAGTCCCTCAACTAGGTTTGTTGTCAATACTCCAAAACCAACTAGGGGTGGCACTAGATGCACTTACAATCTCCCCATTTTTGGTGATTGATGACAAACTAGTTGAAGTTTTCAACGGGGAATATAATATGTGAAATTGTAAAGGATAAGGAATTGTCTTCATAAGTTGCAAAGGCTCCCCCTAAAGATGTGCATATAAGTAATTTGCTTTTGGAATGCAAATGCACATGGCAGGTTGTACTCGTGGAGATCTTCTTCAACTTATGATGACAGTTCATTATGCATGTGAAGGTATGTGAAGATAATGACATGCATAATGGAAAATGGACGTCTGCAAAATGATCTAAGTGCGGAATTTATCGTTGCACATGCGGAATTTATCATCGCATCACAAAGTAGCAAATAAGTAGCAGACGACCATCGAGTTTAGGTGTTACAACTCAAAGAACCAAATGTATCAAAACAAACACGAGGCAAAATATAAAGCAACCGCCCATGTGGACCCGCTTGAAGACTATCAAACTCATATGCTTCTCCCCCTTTTGTCAGTAAGGACCAAAAAGGTTTGAAGACATAGAGCATCTACTCGTTCCCATGAAGAGTAGGTGAAGCAGCAGGGTCGTCGGTGGTGTTCGGCGGTGCAGAAGAACTTGGAGCAGTGTCGAAGCGTGCTGAAGGAGGTGGCGGTGAAGTAGCATCGTCTTCGTCCTCGATCACTCTGGCATTCACAGTTGCCACAGAGGAAGAGAACTCAGAGTCATCAAGAGATGGAGTTCGTCGCAGCACTGCCCTTCGAGGAGGTGTGGAGTCAAACTTGAAGCGTTCAGAGAAACCATCCTCTTGAAGATCTTCTTCAGATAACATAAGTGTCAGCCCTTTCCATGTGCGTCGAGAAGTTTCATGGGCAACAAAGGCATTCTTGGTGGCAAGATTGCGAATGCGGTTGACATCCACCAAGAGGCTTTGCATTTGGCGCTTCAGCCAGTCATGATGCCTATCCTGTTTCTGATGAAGAGCCACCAGAAGTTCTCGGTCATTGAGAACACGAGATCACTTCTTGGGTCGTTGGGCAATAGTGCTTTCAATGGCTTCAGTAAGGGCACGATGAGGTGCAGGTGTAGTTCCAGCCAGAGGATAAACAGGGGTGACTGCTTCAACTCCTTCAATGTGCTGAGAGAAACTTTGATGCTCCACATTCTGAAGACTAAGAGGCTCCTTGGTAGGCTCAGGATAAATGGCTTCAACGGACATATCCACATCAGGCAGAAAGATCCGATGATTGTGAGCAGATGGCTGATATGAGATAGCGGAGTGGAGTTTAATCAGCCGCATTATCCATGGAGCGTAGAACTTCAAGCCAAAAAGATCAGAGCCTGATGCAGCAAGTTGGCGGATGAAGAAGTCTTGTGCATTGAAGCATTTGCCATGAAGAATATAGAAGACCAAAGTCTTCATTGCACCTTCCAGCTTGGCATGTGGAGAATGTCCTTTGATGGGCCAGAGAGTTCTCCTTATGATGTGATAGATAGTCCTTGGCAGATACTCAAGGTCTTCAACAAAGAACTCCTTAGGATATGCAGCATCTTGTGGCAAGGGCTTCATCATACTGAGCATCTGACTCATGTTTGGTTCAGGCTTCTGAAAGATGCTCTCCATAGCTTCACTGTGAAGCTGACAGCCAGGTTCGTAGAGATTGCCAGGAGTGGGTAGACCAGTGAGCTCAATAATATCAAAGGCTTTGGCTTCGTGATGAACATTTCCTGTCATCCACTCCAGGACCCAAGTCTTCGGATCTCTGTTGTACCCACGGATGTGAAGTGTGGCATAGAATTGGAGCAGCAACTCTTCATTCCAGTGCTCTTGGTCGGTGACAAACGGCAACAATCCAACCTCTTTGAAGCAATCCAGAGCTTCTTCCAGACAGGGCAGACCAGCTATTGCTTCGGTGTCAAGACGCTTATGTGGGAAGATGCGACCTTGATTGTACAGAATGCAGGAGTAATAGCTTCGCTGTGGATAGCTCCAGAACCGATCAGAAGATATTCTTTCCCTTGAGTACGGGTTCTTGGAGCTATTGAAGAAAGTGTTGTCTGCTTTGAAGCCGTTGACATTGAAGGATCCAGGTGCTGATGCAGGACCTGGAAACCTGGGCAACCTTGGAATTGGCTTCTGTACCTGAGGCCTGTGCTCAACATGATAGTCAAACTGAGGACCAGCAGCAGGCGCAGGAACAGAAGCAGTAGCATCATTGGCTTCGCTGACTTCTGGTTCTTGGGTTGGTGTAGGCTCCACATTTGCTTCAGCCATGACAGCGTCAGTGGCTTCGGTGGAAGCCTCAAGAGTCTCAACCTCCACTTGATGAGCTGGAGGGTTGGTCACAGTCACGTTCTCCTCGAGAACAACTTCTTGGTGAGATGGGGGTGTGGCAACTCTTGGGGTTTCTTCTTCATCGGCTGATGCAGCCAGAATGTCTTCAGCAGCTTTAGCTTCAGACTCGGAGACTAGAGGCCTTGGTCCTTTGCGAAGCCTGCGTAACACTGGCGACGCCTGTGGAGTTGGAGTTGGCTGGGCCTCAAAGTCATCTTCCTCTTGTGCTTGTGGGTGATCAGCCCATGATGCATCCTGAGCAATTGGCGTCAGAGGACGACCAATGCTGATGAGTTCGCTGTGCGTTAGCACAGGTGATGATACCTGTTGGTGCTCGATCTGAGGAAGAACTGCATCATCTTCAACATGGTCATGGTGACCTATGTCTTCACCAGCAGTGGGATCAGCTGCTAGAAAGTCTTCAGCTTCATGAGCCTCTGTGAAAGCAGGCTCATGGACAGTCAGTTGGCGCTCTTGATGTTCAGTGGCAGGGCGAACCATGGAGATGGGTTCAACAATTAAGGGCTCTGTGGGAGCAGCCCGTTCCTTCTCGGTCTTCCGCTTCTTGTTGGAGAGAGCAGCATCAGAGGCTTCAGGATGTTTCCTCTTTCTGGCTTCAGCCTCAGCAGTCCTCGTCTTCTTCAACTCTGAAGCGGTTGACCTGGCCTTTGGCTTCGAGCCAGTCATGCTAGTTGGGAAGACAATGGGATCTACTTCCTTCCTTGGTGCGTTGGGTTCGGCCACAGTGGGCTTCTTCTTCTGCTTAGCAGCCATCCTGGGATCAATGCCCGGACGCCCAAGGGCCTTGCGCTTCTCAGCCTCGTTGTAGCCTTGCACACACTTGTCAACCAGGCTCTTCATGCACTCACGAGAACCCTGAGCTTCTACACGTTTATTGAGAAAGGCTTCTTTGAGCTCGTGCAGCATAATCTTGAAGTTTTTCACCTCTTGCACGCTAAGCTTGGCCATATGCTTCTTGAACTGAGCTTTCTCAAAGTCAATCTTTTGCTTCAGTTCAACAATGCGCTGGGAGATAGCTAATTCTGAAGCAATGGCGCCATGGAAGGCGACACTAAGTCCAATTGGAAGTTGCAGATCTTCGAAGCTGAGGTTGGGCGTGCCAAACCACTCATCAATGAAGTTGTGGATGATTGCCACGTCAAAGAGAGGCAGATCATTGAAAATTTCTGCTTCTTCCTTGCTCTTGATCAGTTGCTCAAGAGCGTCATCTGCAAGATCATCATCACTTGACAGATCGATGGCATCGTTGCGCAGAATAGCAGCAGCTGTCAGTTCTTGGCCGGTGTGTGGCAGAGGCATCTTGACTTTCTGGGGCTTGGAGATGCGTGACAAATCTTCAGACTGCACACTGTCTTCAGGAGGTGCAGTAGCCAGTGGCTTCGCCCATGAGATTTTTGGTGCAGAGGCAGGCTTTGAAGCTTTATGCTGCTTCAACTTCTTTGGCTTCGGCGCTGTAGGCGCTTCATCTGATTCAGCGTCATCTGCAGGCTCATTCACGGCTGTCCCTTGAACCACGATATGAGTGATGAGACCTTCCAAGTTGTAGAAGGGCCCAAGAAGATTGAGTTCAGCTTCGCGGGTGCCATCGGCACGGGGAGCAGAGGGACCAGGGTTGAAGTCTAATCCCAAAGACTTCTTGTTCTGCTTTGCCGAATTCTGGGCAAACTGGAAGTTGCGCTTGAACAGATTGTCGTCACGACACCATAGCAGTGACGATGGGTCAGCATCCGCAGGCTATGGTCCACGGACCATGCAGGGATAGAAGCCTTGTTCATTGGCTTCATCTCTGGACCTAGGTTGAAGATTTTTGTAGAGGATGTCTCCCCATGGTCGCTTGATGGCATTCTTTTCAGCATATTCCTTTGTCACAAATCTGTACTTGAACCACTGTTCTGCCCAATATCGTCGAATCCATTGGATTCGTGTCTTGCGCTGATTGTAATCATCTTCAGGATCTGTCTTGTACAACTCTGAGAGGTCATCGGGCAGATCTCTTGATATTTCTCCTTGACGCTTTCTGCCACCCTTCCTTGCTGATTTCTCTGTAGCCATGAACTTTAAACTGAATGGCTTCAATACGTTCAAAGGCTTTCGCTTGCTAGACAAACAACAACTGGCTTCAGGAGAATTTATGTGATACTGTAAGAATTCTGCAAATGAATGCAGACTATGAGAACCAAGGGATTCTCCCATGGACATGTACCTGTGACAGCATTAAGGTGCGAGGGAAGGGGAAGAGGTCATATGCATTCTCAGAAGATTTTGAAGATAAATCAGTTTAGAAGACATTGACCTCATCGTGCGAAGACATTCACTCATAGATAAGGAGTTGGTTCCAGATTTGTACGAATCCACGGATCAGTACAAGTGAGGAATCTGACTACTTTGTGAAGCATAAGTGAATATACTAGGCATATTATGAGATGCAGTATGAAATAGATCCAACTTGTGTGAACAGAAACTGCTTGTGGTAGAAAGTGACGAATCTATAGGATCAAAGGGGCCGTAAAAAGGAAGTTTTATTTACCACACGAAGAACTGCTAGACGGAGTGGAAGAGGAGGCCGAGCAGTCCGATCGTCCGTGCCCTAACTTGGCGACGGAGGACACCTACGGCGACGGCGGAGAAGACGATGTCCGCGGTCGGCGTGAAGACGGTGTCGGAGAGGTTGCGGAAGCTAAGCGCTTCGTCACCGGTGTCGTCGAGGGCTAGCGGTGGCGCTAGGGTTCGTGCGAGAGTGGAAGAAGAGATAATGACTGTGGTGAGGCGTGTATTTATAGGGACAGGGGCGGCTCAGTGTTATTACACAGGTGCCCCTGGCGATTCACATCTGAGGAACACGTGGCCATCATGCAGCATGTCGGAGGTTGTTCCACGTCCCACGCACGCCTGGATTGTCGGGTGGTCGTTCCCACTTCTCCGGGTTTCAGGTGAAGGAATTAGCATTGAAAGCGGACTTAATGTTTGTCTCTGTATCTTCTGCTGACAAGGACGCAGAGAAGACATTTGACAGTTTCAAAAGAATGCATATGATTTGGAGAGATAGAGTTTGAGATAGAAAGCATAGAGAGGTTAGGGTCCGATCACATTCACTTAGTTCAAAAGATTCAACAAGAAGACATAGCTATAAGTGAATGCTGTAGAGGACAGAACACTAGTATATATATATAATCAACATAGTGAAGATAATCATGAAGACATGTTGAGATTGAAGCCAAACCAAATGTGAAGACATAGCAAATGTAACGCCATGAGTGAAACACTTCAAACAGAACATTTGGTGGCGGCGTTACCCACTGTATAGGAAGTATTAGACCCAAACACGGCGCACAATTATCGTGGCGCTCCGAAGTCAAATTCCTCATTAATGTATTCACACTTAGAATGCATGTCTTCATTGATTGAAGATATACTTTACTTCGTGTGTTGCACATCTAAGTCATCAACATGCATAAGTGTTAGGATGTGTGCCTGATCACAGGACATTTGAGGATTCCAAGATATTTAGCTCACACAGTAACTTGCAAAATCTCTTCTCATCCAAGGGCTTGGTGAAGATATCTGCCAATTGCTCTTCAGTGTTGACGTGTATGATATCAATGTCTTCCTTCACAACATGATCTCTGAGAAAGTGATGACGTATCTCAATGTGCTTTGTCTTCGAGTGTTGAACTAGGTTGTTGGCAATCTTGATGGCGCTTTCATTGTCGCAGTAGAGTGGCACTTGCTTCAGATGAATGCCATAGTCTTTGAGTGTTTGCTTCATCCACAGAAGCTGAGTGCAGCAAGATCCAGCAGAAATGTATTCAGATTCAACAGTGGAGAGAGATACACAGTTCTGCTTCTTTGAAGACCAACATACAAGTGATCGTCCTAGAAAATGACATGTGCCTGATGTAGACTTGTGATCCACCTTGTCACCAGCATAATCAGCATCCGAGAATCCAACCAGATCAAACTCTGAGCCCTTTGGATACCATAATCCTAGAGTTGGGGTGTGAGCCAAATATCGAAGAATTCGCTTCACAGCTAAGTGATGTGATTCCTTTGGTGCCGCTTGGAATCGAGCACACATGCAAACACTAAGCATAATATCTGGCCTCGATGCACATAGATAAAGTAAAGAACCAATCATGGAGCGGTATACCTTTTGATCGAACTCTTTACCATTGTCGTCGGGACCCAGATGATGTTTGGCTGGCATTGGCGTCGTGAAGCCTTTGTAGTCTTGCATACTGAACTTCTTCAGGCAATCTTTGAGATACTTATCTTGATATATGAAGATGTCGTTGCGTTGCTATCGTATTTGAAGACCAAGGAAGAACTTCAGCTCTCCCATCATGGACATCTGATATTGCTCTTGCATCATATATCCAAACTCTTCACTGTACTTCTGATTGGTGCAGCCGAAGATAATGTCATCCACATATATTTGGCAGACAAACAGTTCACCATCATATGTCTTCGTGAAGAGAGTGGGGTCGAGGGAACCAGGTGTGAAGCCTTTGCTCTTCAGGAAGTATTTGAGTGTGTCATACCAAGCCCGAGGGGCTTGTTTGAGGCCATACAGTGCCTTGTTGAGCTTGTATACCATGTCAGGATGTTTTGGATCTTCAAAGCCAGGCGGTTGTGCAACATACACTTCTTCTTCAATCTTGCCATTTAGAAAAGCGCTCTTCACATCCATTTGATATAGAAGTATGTTATGATGATTTGCATAGGCCAGCAGTATGCGTATGGCTTCAAGTCGAGCCATAGGAGCAAATGCTTCATCGAAGTCAATCCTTTCCACTTGAGTATATCCTTGAGCAACGAGACGAGCTTTGTTTCTGACAACTTGACCGTGCTCATCTTGCTTGTTGCTGTATATCCATTTGGTGCCTATTATATTGTGCTTCCGAGGATCAGGACGCTTAACCAGTTCCCATACATTATTCAGCTCAAACCGTTGAAGCTCTTCTTGCATAGCTTGAATCCATTCAGGTTCCATGAAGGCTTCTTCAACTTTCTTGGGTTCTGTTATTGAGACGAATGCGAAGTACCCACAGAAATTTGCTAGCTATGTTGCCCTTGAACGAGTGAGCGGACCGGGTGCATTGATGCTATCAATTATTCTCTCAATCTGCACTTCATTGGCAACACGAGGATGTACAGTGCGAAGATTTTGCTCTTGCTGATCATTGTCATTGTTAGAGAGATTGTCTTCAGGCTGAGCATCGTCTTCAGGTTGACCAGGTGTGGAGATGATAAGTTCCTCTTCAGGTTGAGCTTCAGAGGGTATGATTTCTCCAGTTCCCATTAGTTTGATTGATTCACTAGATGGAACTTCATCTAGCACATTTGGCAGGTGCTCTCTTTATGAATCGTTAGTCTCATCGAACCGCACATCCACTGTTTCAACCACTTTATAATGAAAGAGATTGAAGACTCTGTAGGAGTGCAAATCCTTTCCATATCCAAGCATAAAACCCTCATGTGCTTTTGGTGCAAATTTTGAAGTGTGATGTGGATCCTTGATCCAGCACCTGGAGCCAAATACTCTGAAGTAACTGACATTTGGCTTCTTGCCAGTAAGGAGCTCATAAGATGTCTTGTTCAGAAGCTTATGAAGATAAACATGATTGATTGTATGGCATGCAATATCAATGGCTTCATGCCAGAATTTTCTTGGAGTCTTGTATTCATCAAGCATCATTCGGGCCATCTCAAGGAGTGTTCTGTTCTTGCGTTCGACGACGCCATTCTGCTGTGGCATGTACGGAGCTGAGAATTCATGTGTGATGCCCAAAGTATCAAGATATGTATCAAGACCAGTGTTTTTTAATTCAGTGCCATTGTCACTTCTGATGTGCTTTATCTTGGCGCCATAGTTGTTCATTGCTCGATTGGCGAAGCGTCTGAAGTCATCCTGCACTTCAGTCTTGTAGAGGATTATGTGCACCCAAGTATATCTAGAATAATCATCAACAATGACAAAGCCATAGAGACAAGAAGTAGTAGTAAGAGTTGAGTAATGAGTGGGACCGAAAAGATCCATGTGGAGCAGTTCGAAGGGTCGAGTTGTTGTCATGATCGTCTTCGAGGGATGTTTGGTCCTCGCATCTTTCCTGCTTCACAGGCACCGCATAAGTGATCTTTCTTGAACTTGACGCCCTCGATGCCTATGACATGCTTCTTCTTTGCAAGGGTGTGGAGGTTCCTCATGCCAGCATGCCCTAGCCTCCGATGCCAGAGTCAGCATTCTGAAGCTTTTGCCAGAAGACATACGGCAAGCTGTGGTCCTGCTGAGAAATCTACCACGTACAAATCATCCTTACTATACCCTTCAAACACTAGAGACTTGTAAGATTCCATTAGAACAAGGCAACGATATTTTCCAAACATCATGATCATATTTAAATCGCAAAGCATTGAGACAGACATTAAGTTGAAGCCAAGGGATTCAACAAGCATAACTTTATCCATGTGTTGATCCTTTGAGATTGCAACTCTACCTAGACCCAATACCTTACTTTTACCAGTGTCAGCAAATGTGATGTGACTCTTGTCGGATGGACGTAAGGTTGAGTCCATAAGAAGGCTTCTCTTGCCAGTCATGTGATTGGTACACCCACTATCAATAATCCATTCTGAAGCTGCTGGTGTCGTACCCTACAGTGCAGTTAGGTGGATAGGCTTCACGAAGAGAATTGTGAAGCAAAAACATTTGACGAACCAGTGGGTTATGAAAGCTTAGATCGAGATTTGGACTGATAGGGACAGTAGCAAGCGATTCAGGAACGAAGTACATAATAAGACCATTCGGGCATTTGATCTTGCACCCTACAAGATGTTTAAGGTCCTCAGCAATAGCGTCAGACGATTTTGGTTTTCTACTGGAGACCCTTCCCTGCAAAAGAGAGTTAAGCTTTCTTAGCCACCCACATCTTCAAGGGTGGCTTAGAAGCAACAAGTCTAAGTGCAGCATATGAGAACTTTGGCTTTGGAGCCCTAGCAAAAAGTCTTGCAGGAGGACAATAGTACTCATAAGAATAAGCAGAATAGTTCTTGGTCTTATGAACATGGCGGTTTGATGAACCATGCTCATATTCATAGGCCTGAGTATGGTTTCCCTGCAAAACATTTGCGTTAGTGCGGCTCAGGTGAGTCCTCTGTCTGTATGAAGCCTTTGGACCATATGAAGCCTGTGGTCTAGGGTTTGTCTTCTTCACCTGTGGTGTCATGATGACATTCACAGGAAGATTCTCCAAACACTTTTTCGGCACCCAGATCTTCTTCATATGCGGTCCATTCCTGTAGTTAGTACCAATATACCTGGCAAACACTTCACCATTCTGATTCTTAAACAGTTTATAGTTTGCATCAAAGGATTCATCAATGACAATGGGGTTAGCACAAGTGAAGCTAGATAGAGTGGATGGATCTGCTGAAGGGTCCTTTGCAGCAACCCATGTGGTTTTGGGGTACTGCTCAGGTTTCTAGTAAGAGCCATCAGCATTCATTTTCCTTACGAACCCAACACCCTCTTTCCTAGGGTTTCGGTTCAGGATCTGCCTTTTGAGGACATCACATAGTGTCTGATGCCCTTTGAGACTTTTGTACATCCCTGTTTCAAGCAATGTCTTCAACCTAGCATTCTCATCAGCAATAGCAGTGGTATCCTCAGCAGAGGGGTTAGTTCCCACATCAACAGTTGAAGATATTGCAACAGTAGTAGCAGTAGAACATTCAGCAATAGAGGTAGCATTATCACGCTCAATGCATTTAAGACATGGTGGTTCAAATCTTTCCTGAGCTGAACTGATCTGTTCGGTGCGAAGCGACTCGTTTTCTTTCTGAAGATCTTCATGAGCCGCTCTCAATTTCTGAAGATCCTGCTTCCTTTGAAGATAATCATAGGAAAGCCTTTCATGAGCTGTCGAGAGCGTTTCATGACGACTTTCAAGTTCCTCATACTTAACGTGAAGATTTTTTATGTCTTCAATTAAGGACTGAGATCGAGTCATTTCAGCGTCTAACAGATCATCGCTTTTGTCTAACAGTTTTTGAATGTGTTCCATGGTTTTCTGTTGTTCAGTTGCAATTTTAGCGAGTGTTTTGTAGCTGGGTTTGGAACCACAATCAGAGTCATCGTCACTAGATGTTTGATAGTGAGTAGTGCGTGTGTTTACCTTGGCACTGCGTGCCATGAAGCAGTAGGTAGGAGCGGAGTAGTCCTTGTCATTTGCATCGGTGTCGGTGATGGAGTCATTGTCTTCAGTGTTGAAGATGGACTTGGCAACGTATGCTGTAGCCAGACTCGCAACGCCAGAATCGGACTCCTCCTCAGACTCCACCTTCGCCTCCTCAGAAGCGGACTCCTCCTTTGAATCCATTTCCTTGGCAACAAACACACGTGCCTTGCCAGATGAGCTCTTCTTGTGTGATGAAGACTTGGAGGAATACTTGGAAGAAGACTTTGAGTATTTCTTCTTCTTCTTGTCGTCAGAGTCATACTCCTTGCTCTTCTTCTTCTTCTTGTTCTCATTGTCCCACTGCGGACACTCAGAGATGTAGTGGCCAGGTTTCTTGCACTTGTGGCATGATCTTTTCTTGTAGTCATAAGCAGAAGCTTCATCATTCCTTTAGTTTGATCGTGAAGACTTTCTGAAGCCTTTCTTCTTGGTGAATTTTTGGAACTTCTTCACAAGCATAGCAAGCTCCTTTCCAATGTCTTCAAGATCATCAGAACTGCTGTTAGATTCTTCTTCAGATGAGGAGACAGCTTTTGCCTTCAAGGCACGCGTTCGCCCATAGTTGGGACCGTAGATATCTCTTTTCTCAGAAAGCTGAAACTCATGTGTGTTGAGCCTCTCAAGTATGTCAGACGGATCGAGTGTCTTGAAATCAGGACGTTCTTGAATCATCAGGGCTAGGGTGTCAAACGAGTTGTCAAGTGATCTCAGGAGTGTCTTGACGACTTCATGCTTGGTGATCTCAGTAGCGCCAAGGGCTTGAAGCTCATTTGTGATGTCAGTGAGTCGATCAAACGTGAGCTGGACATTCTCATTGTCATTTCTCTTGAAGCGGTTGAAGAGGTTGCGAAGGACACTGATTCTCTGATCTCTCTGGGTTGAGAAGCCTTCATTGACCTTGGAGAGCCAGTCCCAGACTACCTTAGATGTTTCCAAAGCACTCACGTGGCCATACTGTCCTTTGGTCAGATGACCACAGATGATATTCTTGGCAGTAGAGTCTAGTTGAACGAACTTCTTGACGTCAGCAGCAGTGACACCTTCTCCAGCCTTGGGAACGCTGTTCTTGATGACATACCATAGGTCGACGTCAATGGCTTCAAGATGCATGCGCATCTTATTCTTCCAGTAGGGATATTCAGTTCCATCGAAGACGGGGCACGCATCGGAGACTTTAATTATCCATGCAGTCGACATAGCTAAAACTCCAGGTGGTTAAACCAAATCACACAGAACAAGGGAGTACCTTGCTCTGATACCAATTGAAAGTGCGTTATATCGACTAGAGGGGGGTGAATAGGTAATTTTTATGAAAGTCTTCAAAACGTGGAAGTTTAGAAGACAAACGATAGAAATAAACCTATTACCATGCAGCGGAAGGTAGACTACACTAGGCAAACCATAGTCAAGTATTCAATGAAGTGAAAGCACAATGACTAATAGCAGCTAGGTAGTAAGGATCAGGTAGGAAGATATTATGAAGCCAATCGGAACAAGCAGTCACTCAGTGAAGACAGAAGATAGTGCAATCATACAATGACTTCACAAGGACCAACAGTAAGTAAAGGGAAGGGAAGGATGAAACCAGTGACTTGTTGAAGACAATGATTTGTTGGACCAGTTCCAGTTGCTGTGACAAATGTACGTCTGGTTAGGGCGGCTAGGTATTTAAACCTGAGGACACACAGTCCCGGACACCCAGTCCTGAACACGCAGCTCAAGACACCCAGTCCTCACCGTATTCCCCTTGAGCTAAGGTCACACAAACCTCGCCCAATCACTCTCGTAAGTCTTCAAGGTAGACTCCCAAACCTTCACAGACTTCGTTCACCGGCGATCCACAATGACTCTTGGATGCTCAGAACGCGACGCCTAACCGGCTGGAGGATTCACAGTCCTCAAGTGTAGCAAGTCTTCAGATCACACAGACAAGAAGATTTAAGTGATGCCTAACACTCTTTGGCTCTGGGTGGTTAGGGCTTTATCCTCGCAAGGAATTCTCTCTCAAAGGCTTCGAGGTGGGTTGCTCTCAAACGACAAAAGCCGTACTCTAACTCTGAGCAGCCAACCGTTTATGGTTGTAGGGGGTGGGCTATTTATAGCCACTAGGCAACCCGGCCTGATTTGTCCGAAATGACCCTGGGTCACTAAGGAACTGACACGTGCTCCAACGGTCAGATTTCAAACACACACGGCAACTTTACTTGGGCTACAAGCAAAGCTGACTTGTCCGACTCTGGACAAGATTTGCTCTCATAGTCTTCAGTCGAAGACATAGGTTTTGGTTAAGCATCACTTCAGTCATTCTGACTGGTTCTCTTGGACCCCACTTAACAGTACGGTGGTTCCTATGACTCAATAAAGAAAAAAAAGAACTACAAAAGATCTGAGTCTTCGAGCTCCATAGGATTCATGCGATGTGTTCTCTTGTCATAGTCTTCAATGTGAATATCTTCACATACCACCTTTAACATCAATGTCTTCATACATTTTTAGGGGTCATCTCTGGTAGGAAAACCGAATCAATGAGGGACTTCTACCTGTATTATCCTGCAATTCTCACAAACACATTAGTCCCTCAACTAGGTTTGTCGTCAATACTCCAAAACCAACTAGGGGTGGCACTAGATGCACTTACAAGGAGGGCTGAGCCCCCATTGCCCATCTCTTCCTTGCTCGCTTGCTTCTTCCTCGTTGCTCCACTACTAACATCAATGGTGCCTATCAGAAGGTTCTCCGCCGAAGAAAAGGGGAAGGTCCCCCCGAGATGAGCCGGAGCCACTTCCATCGAAGAAAAGGGCGATCCACCACCGTGACGAAGCGGCGATGCTGGTGGTGACGAGGCCTTGGTGCTAGCGGGCTCCCCCAGGGTATCCGCTACCCCTGTATGCCCAAGACGAGGACTCGGGAAGGCGGAGCGACAAGCAGCGCTGCCGGTGCCGCGCCTGGGGTCGCCGCGTCGCGACGACGTGTGCCGTTGCCCCTGGAATCCACGCCGCGGACTCCTCGCGTGAGCTGGTGCTATGGGTGCTGATGCCCCCAAGCTCTTGGATCCGCTTCCCTCAGTTCTTCTCTGACGTGATGCCGCCGAGGGGGCCTCTCGAGCTCTGGTTGCAGCATGCCGACTGCGGCGTTCCGGCAACTGGAGCGGAGATCGAAGCGGTCCCCACCGGCAAGATTTTCATGACTCGTGGCTGGGGAGAGATCGCGCGGGTCTGATGCACGAGGGGCGCCCTTGCGATGCACCTTGAGTATGACGGCGTCTCCACGCTCTTCTTCAAGGTCTTCAATGCCGAGGGCCGCCGCCTGGAGTATTGCTCCGGAGAGGAGCGTGAGGCTGACGCGCGTTCCGCTAGCGGCCACTCCAGCAGTAGCAGCCCTTGGGAGTCCAGCAGCTCTCCTGAGCTCTACGAGTCTCCGGAGACAAGCAACGACAGCTACGTGCCCCTGAGCTCTCGCCGTGCTCAGAGCAGTGCCGCCACGTCCGGTCGTCGCCGCCGCTGATTTGGATGGGGTTGGCGTCAGCCTCCCGTGGTCCACTGTTGATGATGGCGTGTGCCATAGGAGTGTGTAGATAGGGTCCTTCTTAGTCTTAGCTTTCATTCCCTGTGAAGAATCTTGAAGCACCCCGTGGGGACATATAAGGGTCTGTAATGTCTTTTGAGCTTATTTTCCCTATCATGAAGATTTGGTGAACACGCGTCCCGTTAAGGCTGGGTCCCCCTTTCTTTCCTCGCAATGGCTTGTTTCTCTACGCCGACAGGTCCTAGTCCCCAGGCAAGCTACAGTCATCACTGGTATGCTAGGTCGCATGCCGTGGTCAAGGCCAGGAGGTGTGCGGCCCGAGGTCTAGTAAGAGCCCCTGAGGCGCGATGCTTAGGAGGTCCCCCTTAGCGCTCAAGCAGCCACGGTAAGGGAAGAAAGGGAGTTGACGTGGCCGCAACGGGGTCGCGGCAAGGCGTGGGTTACCATAAGGCTCAGACATTTAGCCGATCCGAGGGCGAGACTTATCTTGTGAACTTCGTGGCGATTCCTGACGTTGCGCTAGGGCCGCGTGCCAACTTACGCAACATAGCTAGGCCGGCCCATAAGGGTTTCCCTCCTCCCACGCTCTCCTTAGTGCTCTGCGTCCTCAGGTCCCGGCCCTCGAGCGAGCTCAGCCGCCGCTGGTATGCTAGGTCGCGATGCCGTGGTCAAGGCCAGGGGGTGAGGACTGGAGAGCTAGTAAGAGCTCCTAAGTCACGATCCTCAGGAGCCCCCCTTTTAATGCACAAGCGAAGTTCACGAGAGAAAAGGAGACGTGCGATGCCGCCTGCTATCCTCCCCGCTGGGTCCCTGTGAACAGGCACAAGAAGAACATGGTTTGCCGTTACAGCCGCCAGCCTGCAGCTGGTTGGTCCAGATGAAGCGAAGGCACTGAGGGCCTGGCGAGGTGGCGTGCGCGGGTTGTGCCGCAAGCTAGAGCTCGACCGCTCAGATTTGTCGACGTGGCAGGGACGGACCCAATTGCCATAACTTGTATAACGGATGATTTTCAAAGGTTGAGGTAGATGATTTCCGAAGTTTTTCTCGGTTATGTGTTGAAGGATGGATACAGCTGGATGTAGGATTTGCTAGATTTGGGTGAGATATTATGCTTCCCCTGTATCCCCAACACTCGATTGCATAACCGGAAAGGTTCGGGAGTTTCATAGGTGGGAATTCTTATAGCTCTAGTTCTTCTTCCACGGATATTTGGTTTGAGATTGGGTGATCCTTACCGAGTATTCGTTCTTGTTCCGTACCTTGTTGTTGTTTTTCTTCTACCTAAATTCTAAGTGGCTTCTCAATTTATGGATATGTAACCATTTCAATTGGAATACATTCGTTCATTTTGTTTGGATGTGAAGACTATATGTTGCAATTTCAACCCATTGGTTTCAGCTTCAATATTTGTCTATCATTGTGCTAATGGATGTCAACCTCTTTAGGATGGCTCCTCCAACGCGCACGACTCCAAATCCTGATCTGCCACCACCACCTCCACCTCTGGAGGCATGGCAAGCTGTGATGGCCGCTACCAATGCAAACACGCAACTGATCATGCAACTTCTTCAAGAGTGCAACCAAGGGAACCAGGGCAACAATCAGAATCACTTTGCTACACTCAACCAGTTCCTTGCTAACCAGCCAAAGACCTTCAGCAATTGCGTTGAGGCAACTGACGCTGATGATTGGCTCGTGGACTTATGTAAGCATTTCGAGTGCAGTAATGTCAGGCCTGAGGACTTTGTCAAGTTCGCTTCCTTCCAACTCAAAGACCAAGCTGCAGAATGGTTTCAGCAGTACAAAGATTCCAGAGGAGGCCGTGTGATTACCTGGGATGAATTCCGTCAAGACTTCAAAGCTCATCATATTCTTCAGAGCGTGGTTGAAAGCAAGCGTGAGGAATTCCGCAACCTGAAGCAAGGCTCTATGTCTGTCTACGAGTACAACAAGATGTTTCAGAAGCTCGCCCGTTTTGCTAAGCAGGACGTCCCTGACAAGAAGAGAATGATATACCAGTTCAGGGGTGGTCTCAGAGAAGAAATCCAGCTAGCTCTTGTCCTCTTTGAGCCCATGAGGTACGATGAGTTTTACAACATGGCATTGAAGCAAGAGCCTGCTCAACTGAAGTGCGATGCTTCCAAGAAGCGAGTCAGAGATGCTACTCCTTCTTCCTCAACTCAAGTGGCTAAGCAGCAGAAGTATTGGCTTCCTCCTCCTCCGTTCTGTCAGCCTTATCAGCAGAAGAGCAAAGGTGGAAGTGATCTTCCCACCCACCCAACCCTGGCTTTCAGAACAAGACTTCGTCTCAAGCTCCAAGATCGAGTGCTCCGTATCACCGTCCGCTCTCGGAGGTCACGTGCAACAAGTGCCAACAGAAGGGTCACTATGCCAACAAATGCTTCAATCAGAGGCGTCTCCCTCCTCCTCCCCCTCCTCCTGTGAGATCGGCAAGTACAGCTGTGGTCAAGCATAACCCCAAGCACGCCAAGGTCAACATGATGAATGCAGCTCATGCAGAGGACTCGTCAGATGTCATCATGGGTAACCTTCCTGTTAACGATATTCCTGCAAGAGTTCTTTTTGACACTGGTGCATCACATTGTTTCATCTTGACACCTTTTGCATCTAAGCATGATTTTGTTACTCAAGTGTTGCCGAAACCGTTGGCTATTGTCTCTCCGGCCCGTCAAATGACATCTCGAGTATGCGTTCCAGATGTTTCAATCACATTGGGCGACTATAAGTTCTTGTCCTCTCCAAATGTTCTTGGTGACTCGGATATTGATCTTATTCTCGGAATGGATTGGCTTTCTAAGCACAAGGCTCAGCTTGATTGTGCTGCCAGGCAGATTCAATTGACTCATTCGTCTGAGGATGTAATTGTCTTTGCCGCTCGTGATGATACCATCCGTCTGTTTTCTCTCAATGAGAAGGGTGAACTGGATGCCATCTCTCAAATTCCAGTCGTTTGCGAATATCAAGACGTATTTCCAGAAGAGCTTCCAGGAATGCCTCCGCACCGGCCAGTTGAATTCGTCGTTGATCTTGAGCCTGGCACGGAACCTGTTTGCAAACGTCCTTACAAGCTTGGACCAGAAGAGTTGAAGGAGCTGAAGAAGCAACTCATTATTCAAGAGCGAATGGGTCTCATCCGACCTGGTTCTTCTCCGTGGGGTTGTGGAGTTCTTTTTGTGAAGAAGAAGGATGGAACGGACCGACTTTGTGTTGACTACCGTCCATTGAGCAAGAAGACTATCAAGAACAAGTACCCACTTCCCAACATCAATGAGCTGTTCGAACAACTCAAAGGTGCTCAAGTATTCTCCAAGCTTGATCTCGGTATGGGCTATCACCAGATTCGAATCTGTGAGCAAGATATTCCCAAGACGGCTTTCAGAACAAGCTATGGTTCATATGAATACACTATCATGTCTTTTGGCCTCGTCAATGCTCCTCCGACTTTCTCTCGCATGATGAACTTCATCTTCAACCCCTACACGAATGACTTTGTCTTGGTCAACCTCGATGACATTCTGGTGTTTTCGAAGAACAAGGAAGATCATGCCAAGCACTTGCGTTTGGTGCTCGATAAGCTCAGAGAACATCAGTTCTACGCCAAGTTCTCAAAGTGCGAGTTTTGGCTCGATGAGGTTCTTTATCTTGGGAATATCATCTCTGCCAAGGGCATAGCGGTGAATCCTGAGAAGGTGTATGCAATTGTGAATTAGGAACCACCTCAGATCGTGAAGCAACTCCGCAGCTTCCTTGGTCTCGCAAGCTACTGTCGAAGGTTCGTTGAGAACTTTTCAAAGATCGTGAAGCCTCTTTCCAACCTTCTCCAGAAGCACGTCAAGTATGTTTGGTCTCCGGAATGTGACATCGCTTTCAACACTTTGAAAGAGAAATTAGTCACTGCTCCAGTTCTGACTCCTCCTGATGAATCCAAACCATTCGAGGTCTTCTACGATGCCTGTCTTCAAGGCCTTGGTGCAGTGTTGATGCAAGAGAAGAAAGTTGTGGCTTATACCTCTCACAAGTTGAAGCCCAACGAGAAGAACCACCCCACTCATGACCTCGAGTTGGCGGCAGTTGTGCATGCTCTTTTGACTTGGAGACATCTCTTATTGGGAAGAAAAGTGGACATCTTCACTGACCACAAGAGTCTCAAGTACATCTTCACTCAGCCTAATCTCAACCTTAGGCAGACTCATTGGGTCGAAATGATTCAAGAGTATAATCCGAGTATCGAGTATACTCTAGGCAAGGCCAATGTGATTGCTGACGCTTTAAGCAGGAAGGCTTACTGCAACAATCTGATTATCAAGCCTTACCAACCCGAGCTTTGTGAAGCTTTCCGCAAACTCAATCTGCAAGTTGTTCCTCAAGGTTTCCTTGCCAACCTTCAAGTCTCTCCTACTTTGGAAGATCAGATTCGCGAGGCTCAACTTCTTGATGCTATGGTGAAGAAGGTGAAGATTGGGATTGCCAAGAGTCAACCCAAGTACAAGTGCTATCGCCTTGATGACAAGGATACTCTCTTCTTCGAGGATCGTATTCTTGTGCCTAAAGGTGACCTTCGTAAAGTTATTATGAATGAGGCTCACAATTCACTCCTCTCCATCCACCCTGGGAGTACGAAGATGTACCAGGACCTCAAGCAGGCTTATTGGTGGACTCGAATGAAGCGCGAGATTGCTCAGTTCGTGAATGAATGTGATGTCTGCAGAAGAGTGAAGGCAGAACACCAATGACCAGCGGGTCTCCTACAACCTCTTGCCATTCCATAATGGAAGTTTGACCACATTGAGATGGACTTCGTGACGGGTTTTCCAAAGTCCAAGCGTGGCAATGATGCTATATTCGTTGTCATCGAAAAAC
Organism: Triticum dicoccoides; assembly: GCF_002162155.2. Lineage (NCBI taxonomy): Eukaryota > Viridiplantae > Streptophyta > Magnoliopsida > Poales > Poaceae > Triticum > Triticum dicoccoides. Next base: position 306,827,043 of record NC_041392.1, on the reverse strand, counting down.
TCACTAAAGTGGCTCACTTTCTGCCTATCAAAGAGTCTATCACTGCAGCTCAATTGGCGGAGCTTTATACCTCTCGTATTGTCTCTCTGCACGGCATTCCACAGTTGATCTCTTCAGACCGTGGCAGCATCTTTACCTCCAAGTTTTGGGATTCTTTTCAGAAGGCCATGTGTGCCAACATCCGTTTCAGCACAACTTTTCATCCTCAAACTAGCGGTCAAGTCGAGCGTGTCAATCAGATTCTCGAAGATATGCTCAGGGCTTGCGTTATCTCTTTCGGCATGGAGTGGGAAGATTGTCTTCCATATACCGAATTCTCCTACAACAACAGTTTTCAAGCAAGTTCGGGCAAGGCCCCATTCGAAATTCTCTATGGCAGGAAGTGCCGTACTCCTCTCAACTGGTCAGAGACCGGTGAACGTCAACTTCTCGGAAATGACTTGATCACAGAGGCAGAGGAAATGTGCAAAGTCATTCGTGATAACCTCAAAGCAGCGCAATCGCGCCAGAAGAGCTACTATGATAGTAAGCATCGTGATTTGGCTTTCGAGATCGGAGACCATGTTTACCTTCGTCTCTCCAATGAAAGGTACTTGTCGCTTCGGTATCAAAGGGAAGCTTGCCCCTAGATACGTGGGTCCTTTCAAGATCGTCAGCAAGAGAGGCGATCTCGCCTATCAACTCGAGCTTCCTTCAAACTTTGCAAATGTGCACGACGTGTTCCATGTCTCTCAGCTCTGCAAGTGCTTCAGGACTCCTGACCGCACCATCAACTTCGAAGACATTGATCTCCAAGAAGACCTTTCTTATCGTGAGCACCCAGTTGCTATTCTTGAAGAGACTGAACGCAAGACTCGCAATAAGTCAATCAAATTCCTCAAAGTCAAGTGGTCACACTATTCCGACCGTGAAGCCACCTGGGAACGCGAGGATCACCTCCGTTTTGAGTACCCGGTGTTTTTCCAGTCCTAGATCTCAGGACGAGATCCTTTCGTAGTGGTGGAGTGTTGTAATACCCCGGATGTAATTTACCTTATATGTATCCCAACTCTTGCCGTTTCCGGCGCTAAGTTATTTTATTTCCTCGGGTTCTGGTTTTTGTCTCCGTGTGTTGTTGCCTTTGTCATGCATCTCATATCATGTCATCATGTGCATTGCATTTGCATACGTGTTCGTCTCATGCATCCGAGCATTTTCCCCATTGTCCGTTTTGCATTCCGGCGCGCCTATCTCCTCCGGTGGTCCTTTCTACCTCTTTTCGTGTGTGGGCGTTAAACATTTCCGGATTGGACCGAGACTTGTCATGTGGCCTTGGTTTACTACCGGTAGACCGCCTGTCATGTTTCGTACCATTTGGACTTCGTTTGATACTCCAATGGTTAACCGAGGGACCGAGAAGGCCTCGTGTGTGTTGCATCCCAACACCCTTCCAATTTGGCCCAAAACCCACCAAAACCCTCTCCATCATCTAGAGCGTTCGATCACGATCGCGTGGCTGAAAACCGCACTCCATTTGGAGCATCCTAGCTCCCTCTATGCCTATATATAGATCCTCTCCCGAAATTTTCGGGTCTTCTTCCCCCAAACCCTAAAAATCTCCTCCTCGCGCCGCCGGACGAGATCAGGTCGGGCCGGACATGTCCGCCGCCCACGCCGCCGCGCCCAGCTTGTAACCGCGCGCCACGTGGCACCCGTTCCCGCCGCCGCCAAGGCCCGCCCGGCCCAAGGCCGGCACTCTCCGCCCCCGCGACCGGGCCCCGCCTCCTCTTCAAGAGCGCCGCACCGCCGTCTTCGTCCCAGGCGCCGGCCGCCTCCGCCACGCACCTCGCTGGCTAGAGCCGAGCTCCGTCCCGCGCCGGCCGCACTTCGCCGCCCCCACCGCGGCTACCTCGCCGCCGACGTCCGCCGCCATCAGCGCCGCCTCCTCGCCCCGGCAAGTCGGCGCAGCCCCGACGAGCCCCTCCACGCCGGCGAGCTCCCTCAGCTCCGGTCGCCACGCTGCCATCCTCGCCGATGAACCTCGGTGTGCGCGCCACCGCGATCCAGATCCGAGCTACAGTGAAACCCTAGAGGGTTGACTTTTTCCCTCTCCCTAGTATTTTTTTGCATTCTTGCTCATGCCGTAACTCCGCATCTGTATCTCCGATTTGTGCGTGTAGCATATCAAAATGTTTGTCTCAGAGAGTACATCATTTCATCTCATTGCATCATTTTCATTTGAGCTCATCTTGATGCCCGAAATGCTGTTGGAAGAGGGCTATATGAGATAATTGTCAGATTTGTTTCATCAAATAGCTATTTGTCATTTTTGCCATGACTAATGTGTGCATGATAGGCCCCTGAGCTCTACATGTGTTTTGTTATATGTCATGCCATATTTACAGAGGTGCTTACCATGTATTTTTATGATATGTGTGGTGACTAGAACAAGCTTGCAAAGTAGTGCATTCGTTAATGCTGATTTCAGGGACTTAGAATTTCTCCAAGTCCTTGATCTGTTTTTGTCAATATGCCATATGTTCATGTTGTTTCCTAGTGATCCGTGCCTCTTTTGAGGATGATCAGTAAGGATGATTTGTTAAAATTGTGATGATCTATCCATACATGTCTTTGTTTGCAATTATGGAGCACCTTAGCTTGAGTCAATCGAGCTCTACTTTTGCTATTTCGTGATTCCTGGCAGATTGTTGACTTGTTAGCGATTTTGCCGAGGATGTTGTTATTGATCCGTGCATGCAATGTTGTTGTTCTTGACATTTCTAGCTTCTATGATATGAATTCTTGATGGGTGTATGCTTAGTTTGTCATGCCATGCTCCGTAGTGAGTGCATCGAGCTCGTGAACATGCCTACTCGTTAACATATTTGCATGCTCCAGTTCTTCACTAAGTCTGTAATCTGATTAGGTTTTTGCCATGTTCACATGCCCTCAATTGTATTTTCTGATCCCTTTTGGCTCAAGGTCACTAAGGGACTTTTGTTAAGTGCTTTGAGTATCTTCATTCCATGCCTTGATTTGCCATGTTAAGTTCCTGTAGCATATAGTTTTCATGCTCCAAACTGTGCTACCTGATGTTAAATTCCAGACTTGTGTTAATTTCACTATGTCTGAAACCTGTTTATCATTTGCATTTTTGCCATGCTTGTTTGAACCTGTTAATGGATTAATTGGCCATAGCTCAGTGTTCATCTTTTGTCAAGCATCATGAGTCGATCCCTGCCATGTATTTTGTTGCCATGTTTGAGTGCTGTAGCATGTTTATCTTGATGCATTTAGATGGCTACTTGCTGTTTATCGCAGACCGGTGCCATATTTGTTTTGCTTGCCATTTCCAAACCGTGCATCCGATTCCGATGATCTTTATATCGATTTCAACTGAAATCACCTCACCTTTCTAGTGGCACTCTTGGATTTGCAAGTTGAGGCCAGGTTCAATCATTACTTGTCAAATCTTGCATATGCATCACATATCGCATCCCGCATAGCATACCATGTTTGCATCATGTTGTTCGAGCTTTGCACGTGGTTGATTGTGTTCCTTTTGCTTGTTTGTCTTGTTTGGGTAGAGCCGGGAGACAAGTTCGCTATCGAGGAGCCCGTTGAGTTTGCTTACGAGGATCAAGTCAACTCTGACAACTTTGCAGGCAAGATGGTCATACCCTCGAAATCACTTCTATCTTTGCTTGCTAGATGCTCGCTCTTTTGCTATGCCTATGCTACGATGCCTACCACTTGCTTATCATGTCTCCCAAATGGCCATGTCAAACCTCTAACCCACCATGTCCTAGCAAATCGTTTATTGGCTATGTTACTGCTTTGCTCAGCTCCTCTTACAGCGTTGCTAGTTGCAGGTGAAGTTTGGAGATCGTTCCTTGTTGGAACATTGTTTATTGTTGGGATATTACTATATTATCTTGTTATCTTAATGCATCTATGTACTTGGTAAAGGGTGGAAGGCTCGGCCTTTTGCCTAGTGTTTTGTTCCACTCTTGCCGCCCTAGTTTCCGTCATATCGGTGTTATGTTCCCGGATTTTTGTGTTCCTTACGCGGTTGGGTGATAATGGGAACCCCTTGACAGTTCGCCTTGAATAAAACTCCTCCAGCAATGCCCAACCTTGGTTTTACCATTTGCCACCTAGCCTCTTTTTCCCTTGGGTTTCCGGAGCCCGAGGGTCATCTTATTAACCCCCCCCCCCCCGGGCCAGTGCTCCTCTGAGTGTTGGTCCAAACTAGAGCCCCTTGCAGCGCCACCTCAGGGAAACTCGAGGGCTGGTTTTAGTTGTACGGATTGCTTATCCGAGTGTGCCCTGAGAACGAGATATGTGCAGCTCCTATCGGGATTTGTCGGCACATTCGGGTGGTGTTGCTGGATTTGTTTTACCATTGTCGAAGTTGTCTTGTAGAACCAGGATATCGAGTCTGATCGGAATGTCTCGGGAGAAGGAATATCCTTCGTTGACCGTGAGAGCTTGTGATGGGCTAAGTTGGGACTGCCCTGCAGGGATTTGAACTTTCGAAAGTTGTGCCCGCGGTTATGGGAAGATGGGAATTTGTTAATGTCCGGTTGTAGGTAACATGAACTTAAAGTAATTAAAATGAATCAACCGCGTGTGTAACCGTGATGGTATCTTCTCGGCGGAGTCCGGGAAGTGAACACGGTGTTGGAGTAATGTTTGACGTAGGTTGTTCTATAGTTCTTCGTTCGTGCTTTGCCTTCTCTTCTCGCTCTCTTTTGCGAACAGGTTAGCCACCATATATGCTAGTCGCTTGCTGCAGCTCCACATATTACCTTGCCTTACCTATAAGCTTAAATAGTCTTGATCGCGAGGGTGCGAGATTGCTGAATCCTTGTGACTCACAGATTACTTCCAAACCAGATGCAGGGACTGATGATTCCGTTCTGGATGATGCGCTTGAGCTCAAGTGGGAGTTCGACGAAGACTCACGCTGTTACTACGTGTCTTTCCCTGATGATCAGTACTGGTGCCCAGTTGCGGCGATCGGGACCGTGTCGCATGTTGGGATTGATCTTTTATTTTGGTACCGTAGTCGGACAATGAGTGTATTGGATGATTGTAATGCTATTCATGTATTTGTGTGACGTGGCGAGTGTAAGCCAACTATGTACCTTTTTCCCCTATTATCTATTTACATGGGTTGTTGTGAAGATTACCTTACTTGCGACATTGCTTTCAATGCGGTTATGCCTCTAAGTCGTGCTTCGACACGTAGGAGATATAGCCGCATCGAGAGCGTTACACTAGGCCACTCCAGAGGAGGTCTTGTGTCGTCCGCCTCACGAGGCTTGGCCCCTCGCTAGTGTCTTGGATGCCTTGTTGATGAAGATGGGTTGTACGGCCTGCTGGCTTAGCCACACAGCGGGCCGCAGGCAGGCAAGTCTGGGGACCCCGTTCCCAAAACACCGACAATCCTCCCGGCAAACACACTTCAATTTCACACTGTTGGGCCTCCTTTTCTATAGAGTGTCATTGACAAAACGATATATACTGGCCCTCTGGGCTACTCTTTCAGCTTCATCATGATTGCCAGGGAGTTCTCCGGTTTGTAGGAAGTGGACAATGTGCCTTGCCCAAGTTGGAGCCTGAGGCTCGGCAACAAGGACTAGCGACACCTCCTCGGCTATGGGAGCACCATCCTCGTTCGCAAGGTCCATAGGCCCGGCTGGAGGGGGTGGTTCGGTAGGCTATGAAGAGTTGTTTCCGGCAGGGTCTCTGCCGGTAGTGGATGGATCTGCCAGGAGAGGCTTACCGTAGTCCAACTTTCTCCTCTTTCAGGCCATTGTGGCTGGTGATACGGAGGGATGAGAGATATGGAGAACAAAAGTTCCTGGTTCCATAGGAAGCTTCTGCGCAACATACTTTGACTGGTGATCAGCTATGTTGTTTTCCGTATAGGGTACGTGCGCCGTTTGCAACCTGTCAAAGTGCTCCTCCAATCTCCTTACTTCCTCGATGTATGCTTCCATCAATGGGCTTTGGTAATCCTTATTGACTTGTCTCACCACGAGCTGTGAATCTCCTCGAATGATCAGCTTCTTAATTCCCAATTCTGCTGCAATCCTTAGACCGGCAAGGAGCCCTTCATACTCTGCTGTATTGTTGGTGGCTTCTTTCTGGGCAAAGTGCATCTGGACGACGTACTTCAAGTGCTCCCCATAGGGGGCAACAAGAAGCACACCAGCCCCTGCACCTTGTAGGGAAAAAGCACCATCAAAATACATAATCCATTCTTGGGGGTATTCCTTGCTGGGGAGAGTTGTCTCTATCCTTTCCTCATCAGGGGTTGGCGTCCATTCTGCAATAAACTCTGCCAATGCCCTGCTCTGAATAGTTGAAGTGCTCTCAAACTTCAAAACAAAGTTGTATAACTCCAAAGCCCATTACACTATTCTTCCAGTTGCCTTAGGGTTTTGGAGTATCCTTTGCAATGGAAACGAGTGACAACCTTGATCTCATGGGCTTGGAAGTAGTGGTGCAGTTTCCTTGAAGCCATAATGAGACCAAAGATTAACTTCTGCACGCTAGAGTACCTCGACCTTGCCCCTTGCAACAAGGAGCTGATGAAGTACACTGGGCGCTGCACCACTTTCTTCCTTGCCGCGTCCTTGGGGTTGCTGTCGCTGCCGTGCCCATTGCTGCCCTGATTCTTTTCTGACTCTGCCATAATCTGGACACTTTCTGCCTCATCCACCTCTCGCTGCGCTACTAAAGCTGCACTGACCACTTGGTTGGTTGCCGCCAAGTAAAGCAACAATGGTTCTTGGGGGTTGGATGCAACCAATATAGGCACAGACGATAGGTAGGCTTTCAAGTCTTGAAGAGCTGCATCTACTTCCGGGGTCCACTTCATAGGTCCCGCCTTCTTCAAAACCTTATAGAACGACAGGGCATGCTCAGCAGACTTGGAGATGAATCTGCTCAGCGCGACAACACATCCCGTCAAGCGCCTCACATCCTTAACTGTCCTTGGTGCTTGGATCTGCTCAATGGCCTTGATCTTGTCGGGGTTGGCTTCGATCCCTCAATGGGACACAAAGAACCCAAGTAGCTTGCCAGAGGGAACACGAAATACACACTTCTCCCGATTAAGTTTCAGATTGATCTTGCGCAGATTAGCAAATGTCTCTTCCAAATCCTAGATAAGGGTGGCCTTATCCTTGGTTTTGTCCACAATATCATCCATATAAGCTTCTATATTTCTGTGCAACTGTGGCTCAAAACCAATCTGGACTGCCCTTGCAAAAGTGGACCCGACACTCTTTAATCCGAATGACATGCGGACAAAGCAGTACGTATTACATGGAGTGACGAATGATGTCTTCTCTTGATCTACCTTAGACATGAAGATTTGATGATATCCTGAGTATGCATCCAAAAAGGAGAGCAAATCACATCCCGAAGTAGAATCCATGATCTGGTCAATGCGCGGCAAGGGAAATGGGTCCTTCGGGCTAGCTTTGTTGAGATATGTGAAATCAATGCACAGCCTCCACTTCCCGTTGGCATTCCAGACCACTACTGGATTTGCCAACCATGTAGGATGCAATACTCCTCTGACCAAACCAGCTGCCTCTAACTTCTTGATCTCTTTGGCAATGAACTGCCGCCTCTCCAAGACCTTCTTCCATACTTTTTGCTTGACGTGTTGGGCATGTGGGCAGACAGCAAGGTGGTGCTCAATTACCTCCCTGGGAACACCAGGGATATCAGACGGTTGCCAAGCAAAGACATCGATATTCACCCGCAGGAAGGCAATGAGCGTGCTTCCCTAGTTGTCATTGATGGTGGCGCTGATAGTGAAAGTACCATCAACACCAGCCAGCTCTGTCGGGGCCTTCTTCACTTGGCGTGCAGGAGCCTTGTATCTCTTGCTATTGGAACACTCCGGCACGTCGTCAACGGGTGTTGTGCACTCGGAGGGGGCACGCTTCCCGGACTCCTTGCCGGAGGTCCGAAAATCCCTCTTCTTTCCTTTGCTTTCCTTGGCGGGAACTGCTGCTGCTTCTTCCACTCCAACTGCATCCCGATACATCTTGTCCACACAGATAATTGCATCCTTCTCATCTGTCGGAATAGTGAGGACTCCCAATGGCCCAGGCATTTTTAGGGTGTTGTAAGCATAGTGGATGCTGCCATGAACTTGGCCAAGGCTGGTCGTCCAAGAATCCCATTGTACGACAGGGGGAGATCAACCACATCAAACACAATCATCTCAGTCCGATAGTTCAGTTCTCCCCCAAACATCACCGGCAATGTAATATTCCCCTTAGGATGACTCCTGCCGGAATTAACTCCTTGAAACGTGCCGGTGGCCTTTAGGTCCTCTTCTGCTATCTGAAGCTTGCTGATAACTGCTGGGGAAATCAGATTCAACCCGCCCCCACCATCCACTAGCATCTTTGTGACCTTGAGGTTGCGAATTGTTGGGGAGACCAACAACGGCAAACACCCCACCGCAGTGGTGCGATCAGGGCGATCCTCTTCGTCGAAGATGACAGGCGTGCAAGACCACTTGAGAGGCTTCTGGGCCTTTGGCGCCGGTTCCACGACATTGACTTCTCGTGCCCATCGCTTGAGTTGGCGATGAGAGGAGTGCAAAGACACACCCGTATCAATGCATAGGGCATCAGTGGCCTTCTTGAATTCCTGCTCACCGGTTTCCTCCTCATCCCCTCCATCACTGGCATCATCACAGGTTTCCTTCTCTTGTCCCATGGCAGGTTTTCCTTGGTTCCGAAAGGGTTTGCCAGGGCGATTTGCTTCACCTCCTCTGCCCTTACCGCCAGCAGCATTCTGACCTTTCTCCTTATCACACTTATCATACTCAGCCCTCTGCTTCTTGGCAAGCTGCTCAACCTGATAACAATCCCGAAGGTCGTGGCCTTTGGTCCGGTGGATCTTGCGGTACAACCCATCACCTTTCCCAACTTTTTCCGTGGCCACGGCTTCCCGGCAGGCAGTGCATGCGACAGTTTCCTTGCCACGGGCCTCAGCTTTGGCCTTCTTGCCGATACTAGGTGTGCCCAAACCTTCTACAGTCATCACTTCCTTATCTCTTGGCTTCTTACCGCGCTTCTTGCCCTTCCTCTGACTGGCTGATTCATCCTCATCCCTTGAATCAACATTAATGCAATCTTCCTGTCTAGGATACTTCCTTCCTTCTTCCATCTGGGAACATTTGTCCACCAGTGTATATAGTTCTTTCACAGTCTTGGGCAACTACACGTTCATTTTGGAACAAATGCGGCGGTTGCGCACATTGGACTGGAAAGCTGCTATAACGGCTGCCAGATGGATATTTGGAATATTTTTTATGAACTTCACCGAATCTATGCAAATACTTACGGAGGGTTTCTCCTTCCTTCTACTGGAGAAGCTGTAGGTCGCTGGGCCTGCCGGGCTCTTGGTGGCCACCGGTGAAGACACCGATGACCTCGTGGCACAGCCTGAACAGCGATGGTGTAGATGCTCAGAAAATCTGTCAGGTTCAGCCTCCCGTCATATTTCTCAGGTATATCTGGCTTGAACGTGCGAACGGCCGGGCAACAGACTTGCCGCATCTCACGTGTAAAGGCAGGGCAGTCGACCTCGAAAGGTAGGCACCCGCCAACACCGAGTGCAGGTTCATCGACGTTGAGGCCATCGCACCCGTCGGTCTGGCGGGGGTCGTTGCGGCGCCATTTGGCAACGACACACGTGTCTCCCTGCTGCCTGTCTTACGGGGTTCGACGTTGGCCTGGACGTGCTCGACGGTCAGAAGAGGCCATCAAGACGTTGTCGGGGTCTTGATTCTGTCGCGCCCACACCGGCTGTCGTGGCCGGGACTGGACCGTGGGGACGGCCCCCTTCGTAAGGCTATCGGTGTGGGCGGTGGCTATTGCTTGGGGAGGTTGCAGTAGGCAAGCACATTGCGAGCCCCCAGCTTCGGTGAAACCGAGCAAGCTTTGGATAGTGGCAAGCCACTCATCCATCTACTCGGCCGCTGGTGGGAACCTCAATAGTAGCTGAGCTCGCACAGTGGCCTCCGTGGCCATGCTCGGCATGGATGTGGATGACATCGACCACACCCTCGCCTGGCTCCGGATGGTGTCAGCGGCGGCGATGGCGGCGCCCCGCCCACGCTGCTATGGGACGACCGCCGGGGCAGCGGGGTCGCGCGGCGGTGGTGCTCGAAGGTCAATGCGGCGGCGGTGAGTGCAGCGGCCTGGTTGGCTTGTCCAGGAGGAGGCGCATGCGCCACGGGCGCTCCCGTAATGGGGGCGATCGGAGGACGATGGCTCGCCCTGGACCGAGCACCGTTGTTGTGGTTGTGCTCGTCGGCGAGAGGAGGGGGGCGGACGGAGTGACCCCCGCACCCGTACCTTGAAGAGCTTGACCGTCGAGACACCTGTGATGCTGTTATCCTTCGGTAGCTCCGACCCCTGTGTCGGCCGCGAGGGAGGTGGTAACGGCGCCACCTTCCCCAACCATGCCGCCAGCAGCGTCCATGTCCTTGCGAGCTCCCGTGTCCCCCGCGGCATTAGAAGCCACGGGTTGCAGAGCCTTCGAGGTGGATGGGTGGGCCGAGGTGCCAGATTTCTTCTTGGGCGCCATGGTCGATGGCACTATCGAGGATGAAGATGACGCACGTCGTACACTTTCAGGTTCGCGCAAGCGCTCCTCCTACCTGGCGCACCAAAGATGTCGCGGGATTTCCGCGGCCACCTGTGGGACCGGGCGGCCCCTTGTTGGTTCGGCAGGGGGACGACGCATTGCACAAAGAGCAGACTAGCGTATGGCAGCATGGCAGAGAGGAGATAAGCAATTTACCCAGGTTTCGGCCGCCACGAGGCGTAAGACCCTACTCCTGCTTTAGTGGATTGATGGAAGAATGAAAGTGGTGGTGCGTAGTACACTTGCCCGACAAGGTTTGCCTGCAATGACTACGTGCGTATGGTGGCTTGGAGTTGTCAACTTTCCACCCCTCTAACCCCTCCTACGAGTGCCATGGGCCTCCTATTATAGATTAAGGGATCACCATAGTGGCAAAGTGGTCATTATCCACTGATATGATAGCAAACAGTGCTATCATAACTAACTCTGCGGGCTGACATAGTGCATTAAATGCGCCGCTTAGTGTCACATCACTGGGCACCCGGCAAGGCCTGCCGGGCTATCTTGCCAGCTTCGCACTTACTCTCTTGACACGTCGCGGGACGGGTGTCATCTGTAGGCTTCTTTGTAGGAAATGGCTGCCATGTGGCGAGTGGCTGCTACTTAATCATCTTGGTGCTTGACACCGCACTGATTGACGACGTGAGTCATGCTTGAGTGGTTGGTGGGGCAGTTCTTCCCCTGTGAGCCCCGGTAGGCTCTACCGGGGAGCCTCGGTTGCTTTGCTTCTGGTGGTGGCCTCGCCCCTTGCCGGGCTCGCCTGCCCAGCAAGGGAGGCCCTTCTCTTGCCGATATCCTACTCCTTAGGCTCAATCTTGGTCCTTCTGAGCTGCATGTTGGTTCTTCAATCTTTGACTTAAGCTGGTGCTTCAATCTTGATCTTCAGCCTCTGCATAGTGGGTCAACAGACCTAGGGTGTGTTGCACCGACACCAGCTCAGCTGCTCCAACGACAGAAGGATCCAGCACAGCAGGGATCCGGCCTCCATACTATCTTTCGCTGCTTCAGATCTTCTTCCCCACCGCCGGCATCCACGACAACTGCATTACCATCATCAACCGAGCAGATGCCCTCAAGGACTACACGGGCCCGCAAGAGAGGTCACACTCTTTTGTGTCTACTGATGTTATGCATAACTTAATATTACATGCTACTTTATCGTCATGTTCACTGATTGGACTCTGAGTTAGCTCCAAACTAATGGTCAAACTTGAGTTTTTAAATGGTTGTGCGGTACATATCGGGGCCGCAATCAATAGTATCTATCTACTATCTGGTTAATCTCTGGTGTCTACTACGAGTTTCATGTTGGATGGGAAACAAATAGTAAAGAAGCCATCATCTGCATTTTTTAACTGAAGCCATTATCTACCTGCTATCATTGGTTTTGGGTCTATCCACAGGTTGCTACCATCACTCCGGATTTCTACATGCACTCCTTACATAATCTCACTATGTTTTATTCCTATGCATGTCAATTATTGTACATAATGGAACTGAACATGTAGAGCAAAAGAGACGAGCCTTGTGTGGCAATAAAATTTCATGCAGACGTCGCTCCATGGTAGGCGCAAAGGCAGCCCCCTCCACCTATTTCAGATTCTAATCAAGAGGAAGATAACTGTTCTGAGGGGGATTCAGAAGGAGAAGACCACTCCTATTTACCCCCTGAGGTCTTCGCTCTAACTTGGCATGCTGATGTTGGTTATATCATGCATATGGTGCCTTGATTGCTTACTTTATACATCAAATATGTCATCTCTTAGTTTAGACATGCTTTGTGTGAATGCCATCTATTTAGTTTCTTCATCGTATATGTGAATTATGCTACGCCATCTTGTTTAGCCAGGCATCATATATGTCAATTTTGTAATGCCATCCTGCTTAGCCAGTCATCTTATGTGTGAATTATATCAGGCCGTCCTTTTTTTCATTACGTATTACATTTGTCAACAATGTTAGTACATTCAACTACTCTTCGTGTGAATCAGCCATTTGACATGGTGATGGAAAATTCTGGAGTGAAAACAAGGTCTTCAGAGCAGACTATGCAATCTGACGAAGCGCATATCTCGCTAGTTACAGATAGCTCCTCAGAGGAGGATTCAGAGATAGATGACCAGTCCTTCCCCCCTCGAGGTGTATGCTCCAACTTGGCAGGATTATGTTTCTCATATCATCTGTTTCGTGTCTTGCATTGCTATGTCATTTGATTAGTTTAGACATGCTTTGTGTCAATGCCACATGTTTAGTGTCAAATTACCATATATATGAATTATGCAATGCCATCTTGTTGCAAGACATTATATATGTGAATTATGCAATGCCATGTTGCTTAGCCAATCATCATGTATGTGAATTATATCATGCTATCCTTTTTTTGTATTACGTGTTCCATTTGTCGACAACGTTTGTATATTCAACTACTCTTCCTGTGCATCAGCCATTTGAAGCGGTGATGGAAGTATCTGGAGTGAAAACAAGGTATTCAGAGCAGACGACTACCTGCTGAAGCAGACATCTTGCTGGTTATAGAGAGCTCCTCAGAGGAGGATTCAGAGACCTATGGGCAGTCATGTTTCCCCCCTGAGGTCTATGCTCAAACTTGGCAGGGTTATATTACTCATGTGATATATGTTGTCTTGCATTGCTTAGTTTTTACATCATATATGTGATTGCCATCAGCTTACTTGCTTACTATATAAATCATATATTTGAATTATATCATGCCATCATGTTTACATACACAACATCTATCTGAATTATGGCATGGCAATCCATTTAATAAAGACATCATATAGTTATATCATCTCATCATGTTTAGTGTCTACAGTCATCATATTTTGAATTATGTCATTCTATCCGTGAATTATATCATGCTATCATGTTTCCATAGGCGACATGTATGTGAATTATGGCATTCCAACCTATTTAATAAACACATTATGTAGTTGTATCATGTCATGCTGTTTACATATTCATCATATTTTGAACTATGTCTTTCCATCTTTTTTAGTTAGCCATCATATATGTGAAATTGTGTCATGCTATCCTGTTTAGTTAGCCATCATATATGTGAAACTATGTCATGCTATCCTGTTGGTTAGACAACATAAATGTGAATTATTCCATGCCCTCTTTTATTCCCCACTATCCATTGGACCTGTCTGTCATACAATGTTTGTACATTCAATTACTTTGCTTGTTTATCAGCAATTTGAATTGGAGAGGGTGATGGCAGTATCTAAGGGAGTAACAACACAGTCTTCCGAAAAGATAGTGCTACATATAGAACCATGGTTGTATTTGCCCAAGAACCAGCCCCACCACACATAACCCAGACTCTCGCAGATTGTACCCCTACCCAGTTGGACAGAGAACCAGCTACACCCCTTCTAACCCCAACCCTAGCAGATAGTAACCTAGTTCCAGTTGACACAACACTGTCTCCACCATAGAGCACCCAAACATGAGCAGTTAGTAAGGGAACTGCAGTGCCCAAAGCATGAGGACCACCACTCTGAATCCCAACTCGACACTTAAAGCAGAATACTAAATGTTCTCAAGTCAGGTTCTGTAGCTATGGTTCACAATCCTTTGCTCTTGCATCACTGTATTTACTCATACCAACTATTTTCAAATTTGAAGGATGGAATTAAAACTCCAATGGTGCAACAGGTATGTTTTAAACCTGTTGCTTTAATTGGTTTGTTGTTGTAACTTGCTCTATGTAAGACAATAAGTTTTGGGGAACCAGCACAACCCTCTAGGGGTGGCTTATCTCATTATATATAATGGTTGTGTTACAATATGTACCATATACGTACATAGGTACAGAAGCTATACATAGTCTAACACCCTCCCTCAATCTTAGCCACTTTCTAAAGAACTGAGAAGGGTAAGATTGCGCCTACAAGCCTCAAACTGTGGCAGCGGTAAAGGCTTAGTGAAGATGTCTGCAAGTTGATCCTTAGATGAGATAAACTTGATCTGGAGTTGCTTCTGTGATACACGTTCCCGTACAAAGTGATAGTCAACTTCAATGTGTTTCATTCGGGCATGAAATACTGGATTTGCAGAAAGGTATGTAGCACCGATGTTATCACACCAAAGAATAGGAGGCTGTGGTTGAGACAAACCCAACTCCTGAAGCAAAGACTGCACCCAAATAATCTCTGCAGTAGCATTAGCCACAGCCTTGTACTCAGCTTCAGTACTGCTACGTGACACAGTAGCCTGTTTCCGAGCACTCCGGGCGATCAAATTAGAGCCAAAGAATACTGCATAACCCCCCGTGGATCGCCTGTCATCTGGGCTACCAGCCCAATCTGCATCAGAGAAGGCCGAAAGGACCCGAGAGGAAGTCGGCCGAATATGCATACCAAATGTCAGGGTGAACTGAACATAACGAAGAATGCGTTTAACAGCAGCCCAATGAGTATCTCTGGGAGCCTGAAGATACTGACAAACCATGTTAACAGCATAAGAGATATCTGGTCTCGTGATCGTCAAGTACTGAAGTCCACCAACAATGCTCCTGTACTCTGTGGCATCCGTAGGAGACAAAAGCTCACCATCAACAGCTGTTATCTTGTCGGTAGACGACATGGGTGTGGTGGTCGGTTTGCACTTCAGCATGCCAGCTCTCTGTAACAACTCCAAGGAGTACTTCTTCTGCGTAAGGACAAGACCAGTAGAACGAGAAGTGACCTCAACTCCAAGAAAGTAGTGAAGCTTCCCAAGATCTTTGACCGCAAAATCAGCACCAAGAGAGCAGACAAGAGCATCAGCAGCATACGGAGAAGAGCTGACAAGGATAATATCATCGACATATACCAAAAGATACATAGTGACTTCTGGCTTCTGTAGAAGAAATAACGAAGTGTCAGCAGTAGACGGCACAAACCCATGAGCACGAAGGGCAGAGGCAAGGCGGGCATGCCAGGCACGAGGAGCTTGCTTCAAACCATATAGTGCTTTGGAAAGACGACAGATATAGTCAGGACGATCAGGATCAGAGAAACCACGCGGCTGTTTCATATAAACCTCTTCCTCCAAAAATCCATGTAGAAAAGCATTCTGCACATCAAGTTGACGAAGTGACCAACCACGAGAAACAGCAATGGAGAGAAGAAGCCGAATAGTGGTAGGCTTGACGACAGGACTGAAGGTGTCCTCATAGTCAAGACCATGACGCTGCCGAAAACCGCGAGCAACAAGTCGCGCTTTGTAACGCTCAATAGATCCATCCGAATGCTTCTTCACTTTGAATACCCATTTTGAGTCAATAAAATTTACCCGTGGTGGTGGAGGAACGAGAGTCCATGTCTTGTTACGAACAAGAGCATGAAACTCCTGCTCCATAGCCTCTCGCCAATGTGGAATGCGCAGGGCAGCCTGATATGAGCGAGGCTCAGAAGATGGATCCGCAACAGCAGCAGCCAAACAAGTAGCCAACCAAGCAACCATACCATCCTTACGTTCCTTAGGTTTGAAAATGCCACTGCGACTGCGTGTATGTGGTCGGGACACAGGAACCACCGAGGTCGACGGAGCAGCCTGCAACGGGCTGGAGGACGGCGACGTTGACGAGTCAGCCGGTGACGAGGAGCCAGTCACGGTAGCCTCGGACTCGGTTGGTGAAGAAGGCCGACCCACCGGCGAAACCGGCAGAGCAGACGAAGCAGCTGGCGACTCCGGCATCACAGACCGGGCCGATGGCGAGCTCGGCATAGTGGGCCGTGGCGCGACCGGTGTCGCGGGCCGATCCGCTGATGAAGGCGACGTGAGGACCCGAGCCGCGGGCGAAGACGGCGTGACGAGCCGAGCCGCAGGCGAAGACGGCGTGACGGGCCGAGCCGCGGGCGACTCGGCGGCCGCTGGCGAAACGGACCGAGCAGTGGAGATGCTCGGCGCGACGGGCTCGTTGGGTGACCATGCATGGGCACGCGAATCGATGCCATGCAACATAGGGCGATCGACGTGCCCACCAGAAGACGACGATGATGATGGTGAATCCCCCAACAGCTCCAAACGAGCTCCACGTCCGGTTCCTGCACCATGGTTAGGTAACAGCAAAGGAGAGTATGCAACATCATCAAATTGGTCAGAAGCAACAGAGGATGAATGCAGGGATGGTGGTTCGAGAGTGGACACAGGAAGGTTGGCAAAGGGAAAAACATGCTCATCAAACACGACGTCCCGAGATATATAGACACGATTAGTGGGAACATGAAGACATTTGTAACCTTTATGAAGAGAGCTATAGCCAAGAAAAACACACTTCTTAGAACGAAACTCAAGCTTGCGCTTGTTATATGGACGAAGATGCGGCCAGCAAGCACACCCAAATACCTTGAGAAAGGTATAATCAGGTTGTTCATTAAGGAGAACCTCAATGGGAGTCTTCATGTTTAAAACACGAGTAGGAGTACGGTTGATGAGAAAGCATGCAGTGGTGAAAGCATCACTCCAAAACCAAAACGGAACAGATGCATGGGCCAAAAGAGTAAGACCAGCTTCAACAATATGA